>NW_026592283.1:0-4391 GCF_907164565.1 Psammomys obesus | reverse complement strand
TGTCTGTCTCACTGTCTGCCTCACTGTCTGTCTGCCTCACTGTCTGTGCCTCCCTGTCTATGCTTCACTGTCTCCACATGTCTCTCTCTGCCTCACTGTCTCCACGTGTCTCTGTCTGAGTCACTGTCTCTGTCCACCTCACTCTAACTTACTCAGCACCTTCATGCCCAGTGCCAGGATAGTGTTCTCAATTCTGCTGCCTGTGTCTCTGCTTCTGTCGTCACCCTCTTCCATTTACTAGCTTTCAATAATAGATGATCTTGGCAATCTATACTTAAGGCTTTCTAATGGCAAGATGGAGAAATTTAACTTAAGAAAAAAAAAAAAAAACATGTTTCATCGATAAAACAGAAGCTCTACTGCCAAACACTAAATAAATAATTGAAAATACTTTTTTAGTTCTTAGCTCTTTAAATATAGTCCTGTTCATGTACACTACATCCAGGGGAAAATGTATAATATTCTTGAGTAGACAGGTTTCTTTATGAACTAGAAAATAAGTGAACGTTGTCATCTTATTCTTACTCACGGTATCTATGTGATGATTTCAGTTAGGTCTTAGAAAGTCTTTCCGGAGCACTGGTTTAGAAGAGCTCCCCAGACAGCAGCTCTTCTCCCTGCCACTCTACACCTCAGCACACTGCTCACCAGCCCCACCTACTGACGGAACTGCTTAGGGAATGACAGAGTCTTAAGTGTGGGCTCGGCAGGAGCCTCAAGGCCATCCTCAGGATTCTCGGCTGTCCTGCCCACCTTTGTATATCCTGTCATCTTGCCATGGCAGTCCTGTGCTCTGGGTGCAAGAGTGCTACTATCCTGCTTCTCTGAGCCATCTGACAAAGGATGGGAGATTGGAAGGGGCGGGGTCAGACCACAGGTCTCCAACCTGTGCAGATGCAGAGTCACAGCTCTGCTCCTTATGTCAAGAGGCCATGACTAATGGATGAGCCTCACTGAGCTCATTTGTAGAATGGGTTTAATGTCAATTGCCTGAGATGATGTAACAATCAAAGGACAAAAAAAAAACCAAACCAAAACAAAAGAAAACAAAACAAAAAACCTGTCTATCAAGTGCTGTCAGGCATATAGTAAGTAGCTTTCAATAATAATCAATAGTTTACAGTTTTATACTTGGTTGAAATCTATGAACAACATATGAATACTTCACTAAAAACAAAATCCATATAGGTGTTTTTTTAGATACACCCAAAGGTACATATATATATATTTTTTCTTTTGAGATAGGGTTTCTCTGTGTGGCCCTGACTGTCCTGGAACTTATTCTGTAGACCAGCCTGGCCTTGAACTCACAGAGATCCGCATGTCTCTATGTCCAGAGTGCTCAGATTAAAGGTGTGTGCAGCTATGCCCAGCTACATATATAATTTTGATAATGCTTTTTTTGTTGGTTGTCTTTAAGGTACTGTAGCTAGCCTAAACAGATTCATTTCTTTAAACAATTTCATATCCCAATCTTAATTCTATATACCACCACAACATTTTAAGAAAAAAAAATTGTTTTCTAGTAATTATTCAGTGACTGATGCTTATTTTGTTTTTGCCATGCTGGCTCATAAATGCTAAAAAGAAAGAAGTTACATCATTGCTCAGTTCACCAGAAGACAGCAAACATCAATGAAGCAGTACATTTCCTGTTTGGGTGTTTGGAAATTAACATGATTCAGACATTTTTTTAAACTTTCCTTTAAAAGGTCAAAGAAGGTACAACGTGCTATTTTCACCACGGAGGTTTTCTCACCTCTTCTCCACTGTATTGCTTCAAACAGTGCAAAAATCGGCATGTGTTAGAGAGCCAGAAGGAGACAGTTTCAAAATCATCACCTCTTTTCTGAAAGAGAAAATAAGTCTAAATTTGTCTTCTTCTTAGGGAAGAAAGTTAGGCAGACACAGAAGGCCCACTTTTTTGACAAACCATCATAAACTATGACACAAATAAACCACATTTTAGTTCTACATCATTGTCAGTAGAGTTTAACCAGGTCCCTGATGTTTGCTATTGTTCTTGCCTTCAAAAAAGTATTCCCAGTCAGCTAACTTAGCTGTCCTTTGTGCAAAAAAAGGTTCAATTCACAGCTGGTCCAGACCGACTACCTTCCTTGGGGTTGGTGAAGGGAATCAGGAAGAGATAAAGCCACAAAGGATAGAATAATTTCTGTACTGAAGAACACGAAAAAGAGCTTGACACTCTCAGATGCAGTTTGGATTAAAACTCCTGTCACAAAATTTCTGAGCAGTAAACCAGAGATGGAAGAATCCTAGACTGGGTAGACAGGGGCAGTTGGCCTGCTCTTGATCATAACAGGATGAGTGCAGGGAGGAAAAAGACTGGAAAGGGACGCTGGTGCTGAGTGTTCCCCAGAGGTCAAATAGTAGACACAGGAGGTGGCTATGAGTTGTGAATGAAGCTCTGATACTAGTCCAGACATGAGATGTCACAGAACCATCAGTGTTTGTCTATAGTTTGCACAGGAGTTACCCACGGTAGGAGCCTAGCATTAAATAACTATGCTTTTACCTTGGGAGTTCTTTAAAAACGACACAAGGGGCTGGTCTGTAGAGTGCTCACTGCATGAGCATGACGGTCTGAGGCTGATTGCATGCATCTGAAAGCCTGGGTATAGTGGCTCGTGTCCCAATGCTGGGGAGGCAGAGATGGGAGACTCCCTAAGGCTCACTGACCTGTCAGCCTAGCCTAACCAGTGAGTCTCAGGTCCCAGTGAAGGCCCTATCTCAAAAACTGCAGTAGGTAGTATTCCTTGGGAGCAACATTTGAGGTTGTACTCTGGCCTCTACATAGAACTGTGTGCGCGCGCGCGCACACACACACACACACACACACACACACACACACACACACAATTTTACACATACATGCGTAAAAACACAGAGATAGTTACTATCTCTCCACCCTCTACATAAGTACATATATACACAGATATATTTAGTATCTATGTATCCCCCCGCCTCCCTAACTATTTATCTCTATCTCTAGTCTAATGTAGCCCAGACTGGCCTCAATTCCAGATCCACCGACCTCTACCTCTCAAGTATGGCACTATACCTGCTTTAAAACAATATGTATTTCTTGGTACATCAGAGCACAGCCTGGATTACTAAAAACTGTAGAACTGTCTTTGATCCTGGTTGTCAAGTGTACCCAAAAAAGAATATGCTGTGAGGAATGGTTGATTTCTTATAGGATCTTTTTTCTAGATAATAAAATTCACATACTTAAAACATAAAACACATTAAAACCTATAAATTTTGGAGAAAACTTTTCTGAAATGATTTTAAGAAAGAAATCCTAGAACATTTTAAGCCCAATTTAGTACTTTTAGCTGAGACAGGAGACCTGAGTTCAGGTCTCTACTTTGAAAAAAAAAAAAAAAAAAACAACAAAAACCTAGCTTTAGGAATACTGCGAGAATTAAACAAAGCTTTTTGACAGCTGGCATACAGGTTTGACTAAGAACGTTAACTCTTCCACAGGTGTGGATTACATCCCAGTGGTGGCCTGGCTGAGCTGGTGGAAACCATCTTTATACATTGGAATAAATAAAAATAAAACATTAGTCACAGGCTGTTCTATAGAACAGAGTTACTGACCGTCTTTCCTGATGTCTAGACAAGTCCAGCTGTGCAGAAGAGCCTAATACAAAGTTTAATTGTACCTACACATTACCAGTGTCCTTAGCATCGCGAGAAACCAAACAACTACCCAACCGGACAAAAACAGATGGTGATTAAAGAGACAAACAAACAAACAAACTCCATTAAGACTGCTTCTTTCCGTAAGAACACAGTGGATTCTCTCTGCCCCATCACAGTAAAACACTCTGTTACTCCTAAACACACTTTCTGAAAACTTTAAAGCATTTAAAGCTAAATAGCACCTCTCTACTAGTTAACTAAATCAAGCTTATCAACATAATATTTTTATAATGAATAAACTTTATTTTTTCTAAATTAAGACACCAAATTACATTGTTTTGAGTCACAGAGAAAATTTGACAAGCTCAAAATTATTTTCAGTTTTTTAATTTATTAGATAAAATGATTTGTGAGCTAAAAATGGTATGGATTCTCAATATGCTCTGGAATAGCTATACAGTTTTAGAGCCTGTGTCAAACACTGTTGTTAGGTTAAACGAGGGATGCAGGACAAACACTTCAGTTCAAAATGTGGATGTGAGGCAACCCGCATTACCTCAAAGTGGAACACAAGGCTATTGTGTTGTGGTAAATGCTCTTTTAAAATCATTAGCTAATATGGTATAATGATTAGTCAAATAGATAAATATATCTTCAATTAGGTTGAGAGAGGGGGGGAAAAGTTTAAAATCTGTATAGGAGCTGACTTAAGAAATAGT
>NW_026592282.1:0-3283 GCF_907164565.1 Psammomys obesus | reverse complement strand
GTTTGAATCTGGCTACATGAGACCCTGTCTTTAAAAAAAAAAAAAAAAGATGTCTTCATGAAAAGTTAGAATCTCTGAATAGAGGTAATACCTTAAAAGTGAAATGTGGCTAAGAATGGTAAATATAGAACACTATAGTTTGCTAAAAGTAACTATAGATTTTGTGGACCCCCCCCCCTTTTTTTTTTAATTTTTCAAGTCAGGGTTTCTGTGTTGCCCTGGCTGTTCCTGGAACTCCACCCGTAGACCACACTGGCCTCGAACTCACGGAGATCCACCTGCCTCTACCTCCTGAGTGCTGGGGTTAAAGGTGCACACTACCACCACCTGGTGAAATCCCCCTTTCCCAGTATACTGGTGAATATACTGGATGCTTCAGAATAACCATTGCCACATTGAGTTATGCTACAATGATGCGGCAGTGATGAGGAATAGTGGGTATAAAAACTCGTTGCTGCTGGGCATGGTTAGTGCATCCCTCCATTCCTAGCTGAAGCAGAAAACTGTGAGTCCAAGACAAGTCTCTCTAAAACAAACAAGACACTAAAATAAGCAAAAATAGAGTATAGTTTCAAGCGTTAGCTCTCTTTGGGGCTATTATTTTTCTTTAACTTAGAAATTTAAAAAGGCAAAATCAAGTGTATGAGTGTTTGGTTGGGTATATGTATATGTACCGTAGACATGTAGTGTGCACAGAGGCCAGAAAAGGAGCTACTGGAAATACAGACAGTTGTGAACCACCCTGTAGGTGCTGAACCTAACCTGGGTCCTGTGCAAGAGCTGTAAGTGCTCTTAACCACTGAGCCATCTCTCCAGCCCGTTGGGTCTATTCTTACTCAATTTTCTAATATGGAAAGATATTTCTAAGAGCAACCACAAAATATTAGAAAGTTTCATTTTTTCTAATATTTGCTTATTGTGCAATCAAAACAGATAAACAAGAAGAGAAAACAAGCATCCATGGTTGTGTATCTTGCACACCCCTACACTCGTGCAAATACGGTGCTTAGCAGAGCAGCAGGGTTTCCCCCTAGCAATGAGAGTCGGCCCAGGCCAAGGAACTGGCTCAGCCCAGTCCGGTCCTCACCGCACGGCCCTGGGGCAGCAGCCCCAGGTCGGCAGCCCTGGAGGCGCAAGTGGGGCTGCGACAAGAGGCCACACGTGCTGGCGCGTGCTCACCTGATCTGCATGCCTTTGCTCCAGGAGCACATGTCTTTGCGCAGAAGGAGGTTGTTGAGGGTGACGGCGCCCACGATGTAGAACATCTGCTTGGCCACCTGCTTGATTAGCTCGGGGTCCATGCCATGCTGGCACATGACTGAGTGGAAGGAGCTGAGCTGCCGCAGGATGGAGTCCAGCGTGTAGGTGCCCTCGTCCGCGATACTGGACGTTCGCTTTCTGAGGCCCGTGGGCTTCACTCCGGATACACCCTGGATTGTTTCATGCTCTAACATGCCTGAGACTGTAGGAGCATTTCAACTGTTAAGACGATTCAGAGGGAAGTGCACACATATATGCATACACTCTCATACACACATGTGCACACATGCACACACACTTTATGATGTGAGAGTGAACATAGTAGGAGCAGAAACTGCCCCAAGAACAAGCCTTTGAATGTTAAACTTTAATGAAGTAGTAAGTTTTTCAAATGCAAAAACCGTCCACAGTATTAAGTACTCTTACTGCTGCATTTCTAAAATGAGCAGCAGCTTTGGGTCTGCACACACTTGAGAGTGGTTAAATAAGTGTTCTTTGCATTTGACCTCAGGCATAAGAGAGGCATGGCCTTGGGATGCAGTCTTGGAGAAGACATGTCAGAGACGGTGGTGTGGCGCTGGAGAGCTGAGCCCCTTCCTGTCCTGAGGGCCTCACAATTGCAGGGAGAATTTAGGAGAACCTCGGTTTCTCCAGGGTTGCCTCTGTCTCAGTGTCTGGCCTATTCCCCCATGGAAAGCTTCTGACACATCTCCTCTGAGATGTCTACTCTGGGCTGTCCCTCCCCTGCCTGGAAGGCCCTTAAAAAACAACGACTATGCCTGGACTGAAGATTGATTTTATATTTCCTTGTGCTTAACTTAGCTCCCCACAAACCCTATACTGATTGAAAACATTTCTTGTTGCTATTAAATGATTGGGAGATGGGGACAGGATAGGGCTGCTGAGAGGCAAATTACCTATCTAGCCAAGACACACAGGCAAAGACAAGAAAGACTGATGCAAGCTGGCCTTCACCTCTGTGTTGACTTCCTGCATTCTGGCCAATCTACAGTGTCTTAAATGTATAGCTTCTTCAGCACAGGAGAAGAAATAACTGCATCTCATCACCTTCCTGGACTTTTATGTCCCTAGCTGTTTTAACCATGGGTCTGTGAAAGAAAATGAAATGTATGAGCTCACTAAGGGAGGTGAAAATGAAGAAACGTGGAGAGCACATGGTCAGGGGAAGAAAATAAGAGAAGCCTGAAGCAGTGAAGAGCCTCTAATTTGCCTTGAGATAACAGTGTTTCATAACTTGAAAAAATGTGCTATTTAAAATATCCTGCAAATTTGTACTTGACTAATTCCTACCATACATGCTACATCTCCCAAGGGAATAAGACAACAGAACATTCACATGAGCACGTTTCTGTCACGTGGAGACTGATTTCTGTTGTAGTTACTGCTGTGTTCTGCACATGAGTACATGCCTGACACAGTACACTGGCTGCACTTGCTGCCAAGCACTGTGGTGCTCAGGGACACTGTCTTACCAATCATCGGCTGAAGGATGTTCTCCAACACCCTTACAAGCTGCTGGTAGATCTGGATGGCCAAGTCGCTCAGCACTTGCCGATATTCAGCAAGGTCAAAATTGGTGAGGCAGTGTTCGTTCTGGCGAGACGTGTTGTGTTTCATGAAGCCCTAGAATCAACACAGTGTTAGTGGTGTGCAGGGGGCCAGCGTCTCTGTGTGCCTCACTGCCTGCCTCACTGCCTGCCTCACTGTCTGTCTGCCTCACTGTCTGTCTCACTGTCTGTCTCACTGTCTGCCTCACTGTCTGCCTCACTGTCTGCCTCACTGCCTGCCTCACTGTCTGTCTGCCTCACTGTCTGCCTCACTGTCTGCTTCACTGTCTGCCTCACTGTCTGTCTCACTGTCTGCCTCATTGTCTGTCTCACTGTCTGTCTGCCTCACTGTCTGCCTCACTGTCTGCCTCACTGTCTGTCTCACTGTCTGCCTCACTGTCTGTCTGTCTCACTGTCTGTCTGCCTCACTGTCTGTCTCACTGTCTGCCTCACTG
>NW_026592281.1:0-11120 GCF_907164565.1 Psammomys obesus | reverse complement strand
AAGGCACGATTAAATGTTCTTGTTTCTCTCAAAAAAAAAAAAAAAAAACAATTATCTCCAAGTCTTCTGTGATGAATAAATATACAAACTGAAGTCCTGAATTGGCTTCATGGTCTGATAAGATCAGCAGAGCCTCTTTGTGGAATTTTTTTTTTCTTTAAATCAGTGTCTGATTATGGAGCCTAGGCTGACCTAGAATTCTTCAGGTAGACCAAGCTGGCATTGAACTTGCTGTGATCCTCCTGTCCCTGCCTCTAGACAGCTGGGATTATACATGTATGATATAATGCCTACTTCAAATGCCTTTCAAAAAATGATATATATGTGAATGCCAATATGTGTTTATATTTACCACATGCATGCAGGTACCTGGGGAGGCTTCAGAACTCCTGGAACTGGAGTTCCAGGCAGTTGTGAGCCACCTGATATAAATGGCTGGGAAACTAAACTGAGGTCCTGTGGAAATTCTTAACAGCTAAGCCAGATCTTCTGCTCCACAAATAAGTTTTGAAAGAAGCTTTCTCCTTTAATGCCTATTCTCCTCTGTGATTGGAATAGGAGAAGAAGGGAAACAGTAGGAAAGGGAGTGGAAAGTCAGGGTGGGCAGGACCTCCACAGTCTTGGACATCACTTAGAAACTCTTGCCTGTGCCCTGGGTGAAATTGAGACTGTATTAGGCTCTGAACCAAAGCATCTCATAATCAGATTTACATTTAAACAGGCACACTGTGACAAGGCTAGAGGGAGGTCTTCTGTGGAAGAAACCTTAGAAGAGAGGGTGGTTGGACCATAGCACCAGAGTGGTCACATCCTGAATGTATTTTGCTCTATAGCCAGCTTTATGGATGTGTTAATTTTTGTGAATTAATCAGTCAATCTTTATTAAGTATTGGTAGTTACCAGCAGTGCAACGAAATAAGAAAAAGTAGACTATTTATTTGATTCTACAGTGTGCCTCAGGGTGAAGGCTGGATTGCTTATGGTCTTTGAGCGGTCATTTAGAGGTCATTTACTCTAGGTATGAAAGAAGCAAAGCCAGCAGCACATCAAACTGTGTTATAATGATCTGCTTCAGAGGCTCAGCGTGTGAAAAGTCCACAAGCCTTAGAGGTTTTCTGTTTGGAGTCATGAGTTCTGTTTGGCTTGGTGAGCTACTGGAATGGGAGGTGGACTTAGAAGGTGAAGTTGGAAAGCTAAGCACACTCAAACAGGTGGGGCATTGTAGACCGAGGAGGTGGTCTACAATCTAGAAGAAAATATCCATAAGCCTCTATCTCAGTATTTTCTATCAGTAGTTTGTGTCTCCTTCCACAGTCCCCATTAGCTCAAAACAGGGAGTTAAGAGACATTGTTAGGTCCAGGGAAACTTTCCCTCAAATGTAATTATTTGACACAATAGCTTTGGTTTGTATATCCTTATTTACCATTGGTCTCCACAGGCTATACCATGTCTTTTTAGAGTGAACATGTATCTCTGATAAACCAAATTCCTGACCTACATCGATTCCTGTTTATGTGAAGCCTAAACAATGGGAGTAATAGTAAGGACATGGAACTTAATGTTTCTCCCTGTTTACCATTTGCGTGACTCTTTCAAATTCTGATTGTTCTTCCTCATCTCACTATCAATACCCTTTCATTGCTGAAAAGTTGGAATGCAGGAAAAGAACAAAGCTATCCATCAATAACCCATCATGTAGAGATACAGTAGCTGGCATTTTGATACCCAACCTCCTCTCTCCATCTTTCTCTTTCTTTTTCTCTTTTGCCAGTAGGAGGACTCTCTCATTTCAGAAAGTCAAGGTGGTATTGTCCCTAAGTATTTGGTAATATGCTGTGTTACTGTTCTCACAGAACAGGAGTGAAATAGCTGACCAGAGCCATGTAAGGTATGAGGGATGTGTTTCGGCAACAGTTGCAGAGAGCAGCCAGTTACGGTGAGGAAGGCATGGCAGCTGGAGGTGATGCAATGAGTAACACTGCTGCATCACACAGCTTCCTCGGGAAGCAGGGAGAGATGAATGCCACTGTTTGGCTCATTTTCCATTTTTATTCAGTCTGGGACCCCAGATTATGGGATAGGACCATCTACAGGGAAGGTCTTCCTCCTCAGTCAACCCAATGTAGAAAGCAGCTCACAAATGTAAGAAAAATGTCAGCTGAGGGAGGTGAGAGTAGACTCAGTTTATCCTCAAAATGGTGAGAACAGGCCTCACTGGCTCGAGAGACTGGTACACCTGAATCATGGTCTGAAGCAGGAGAACATTCCCAGAGGTGACTGAGAATCAGCTTTTGTAATGAAGCTTAGGGAGAGGTAGGACCTGCCATCACCAGACCCAGAAACTGCTTTAGGGGATGACTTGCTGGGTGGTAGACAAATCAGATTGCCTGCTTTGGGGACCTACTGGCTCTGTGTTGTGTGATACAGATTGAATGCCTTCTGGAGTGCCATGGATAGCAGGCTTCTGGAAGGCTTGGGCATGTTTTATGGCCCGAGTTTTGGGTGAGAGTTTCCTCTGACAGACATGCTTTTCTTCTGTGTCATTCTAGATTCCGTCCAGTTGACAACATCACTCATCACAGTACTTTTCTCATTTAACATAGTTTTTAATATTAAATATCTAAAATTATGATTTTTAATGACACCTCACAAGGTACCTCCTATGTTCTCTTTCTCTGATGTTTAGTACTTTTTCAACAAAACATTATAGTGATGTAGATAGTTATATATCTCCATTGCTTTCCCTAGAATATATAAAATGCCTAGGAAAAGTCAATCATTACATGCTAGGGCTCTCATTAAGCATTCACTGTTAAACCTCCCTTCTCCTCAGCCTCCTCTTTCACAATTTGGACCCCATAGACAAGTACATCATAGCACTGTAGGTTTTGAATCTTTGCTCATTTAATAGACAGAGGCATGACAATCCCACTATTCTAATTTAAATTATTGTGTTTACCAACTTTCCAAGCATTTTCCATGCTCATATTTTACATTTGCATTTATTTTATGAATTACCAATTTCTATACTGTGTGCAATTTTATATTGTATTTTGTACATTTCAGACTTTAAAAAGAGTTTAATTTATATATATATATATATATATATATATATATATATATATATATATATATATATATATATGTTGTTGTTTTAGAGATGAAGCTCTTATGTAGCCCTGGCTGGTTTGTATCCAAGGCTAGCTTTGAACTACTGATCCTCTTGCTTCATCTCCTCAGTGCTGGCCTTGCTTGGTCTTTGAATTTTTGAATGACTTAGTATGTGTTTAATTATTTTTCAAACTTATAATTTGCCTTTTTTTTTTTTACTTATGGTGTTTCTGGTCTGAAAGAAGGTTTTTATTTTTTGTATTTTTGTATTTTTATTAATTACAGTTTATTCACTTTGCATCCCCCTGTAACGCCCTCTCTCCTCTCCTCCCTATCCCACCCTCCCTTTCCTTTCTCTACCCATTTCTCTAAGTCCACTGATAGGGGAGGTCTTCCTCTCCTTTCTTCTGATCCTAGTCTATCAGGTCTCATCAGGAGTGGCTGCATTGTCTTCCTCTGTAGCCTGGTAAGACTGCTGCCCCACACAGGGGGAGGTGATCAAAGAGCAGGCCAATCAGTTCATGTCAGAGATAGTCCCTGTTCCCATTACTATAGAATTTACTTGGACACTGAACTGCCATGGGTTATATCTGTGCAGGAGTTCTATGTTATCTCCATGAATGGTCCTTGGTTGGAGTATCAGTCTCAGAAAAGACCTCTGTGCCCAGACTTTTTGGTTCTGTTGCTCTCCTTGTAGAGCTCCTGTTCTCTCCAGGTATTACTATTTCTCACTTCTTTCATAAGATTCCCTGCACTCTGTCCAAAGTTTGGCTATAAGTCCCAGCATCTGCCTTGATAAACTGCAGGGTAGAGCTTCTGAAAGAACTTTTTGATTGACATAGAACCTTTCACATATTCTTCCTCATCTTGGGAGTGACACATGAAGACAGAATTACTTGTTCAGACTGTGAGAGAATTCAGGTTCACTGTCCAGGACCACAGAAATAGAAAAAAAACCAAACCAAACAAAAAATAACCATAGTGCTTCTGTCTGTGCATTATGATGAGAAAAATATTCCTCCCCAGTGGATCATTTCAGTTTCTTTATTACTTTGCAGTTTAATTTTAAACAATTAATTGTTCATTTGAGTATTAGCTTGCCTTGGGGTACTATAGGAGAGCCTAACAATATTGCGTTGTGTGTTTTTTCCCCTCAGATTAGTTGATAAAATTTATTGGAACTTTCTGTAAATAATCCTAGTTTTATTGCTAACTTAAAACAACCTTTTAAATTATAAACCAAATTATTAAAAAACCTAGGTCACTATTTTAACAATTTTTTTTCAACTCTATTTTGTGTTTTTACTATCAGGCAGTACAGGTTCTCAGCTTGAATTTTCCTATATTCTTTTACTTTCATTTCTTTCCTTTTCTTTTCAAAATTGTTTCAGCTTTTCTCATTTTTCAGGGAATATTTTTAACAGTTCTATAAAAATTTCAGGTCATATTTTATTAGAATTATATACTATTTGTGAATAATTTTTGGGGGTTGGAAAGATAAATCAGTGATTACGAATACTCACTGCCCTTGCAGAGGACCTGGGTTCAGTTTCCCACACCTACCTGATGACACACAGCCATCCAAAACTCCAGTTCCAAGGGATCCAATACCCTTTTCTGGCCTCTACAAGCATTATACACACATGATGGACATACAGACAGGCAGGCAAACATTAATAAAAATAAATGAATAAAGTAATTTTGAAAACATAGTTTTCTTATAGGATGGTGATGTGTCTATTTTTAAGTTAATGTTACGTCTCTTAAAAGGATTGATTATCTTTCTGTACATCTATTGCTCTGTTATTTATGACTATGGTTCAGTACTACAAGTCATTTTAGCTTTTTTTTCTGGATTGTTGCTTCTTTTTTGGAAGGTTGTTAGCTTGTGGCTTTACTTTTTACTAACCTCATGACATGGAAGAAATCTTGAGGAAGGTTTATACACCTGTCCACATGGCTGTGGTGGGCTAGGGATGTCTTTGGGAAGGGCTTGTGCTTAAGCACAAGTTATTATCTCATTTAGTGCATCAATATGGAGAGCTTCTCAGAGGAGCACAGTGAAAATCTTTCTCAAAAAATACTTTCCAGTTATTTGAGTGATTCATTTTGATGTTGCTAATAGTGAGGTTGAGAAAGGAGGCTCAGGGGTGTATTGATTTCTGCTTTATGTACATTGGAATATTGTAATCAAGTCAATGTATCATTAACTGCTAACAGTTACTGAGCAGTCTAGGCATTGGGCCAAACACTAAATATAGATTAATGTATTTAATCTTCATGACATGTTTATGAGTTAGGCATTTTATGACCTCCATTTTGAGGATTGAAGACCTGAAATGAGAGTAGTCTAGCAATTTACCCTGATTATAGAGACAGCCAGGGCAAGAGCCAGGCTTTAGAACAAAGAGTACTGTTCCATGGACCTTGCTCCTAAGAGCTGAGCTACCTTGCTGCCTACCCCTTTCATCCCAATGCACAAAATGGCACTCCTTGGCCTTGTTGGTAAGATGTGATATTCTCACATAACTCCTCACTTTTTAATTTCAAAGAATTGGACACACTTTTATAGTTGACACCCAAAGCAAAAGAGGTTCATGTTATAGAAAAACCTGTCTTAGTTACAGTTACTCTTATAAAGGAAAGCATGTAATTGGGACTGGCTAACAGTTTCAGGGGTTTAGCTCATTAACATCATGGTAGGAAGCATGACAGCGTGCATGCAGACATGTTGCTGGAGAAGATAAGGATTCTACATCTTGATCTGAAGACATCCAGGAAGAGACTGATGGACTTCACACTGTAGGTAGCTTGCGTATTTAAGACCAAAAAGCCCCACTTCTACAGTGGCATACTTTCTCTAACAAGGCCACACCTCCTCCAATAAGGCCACCCCAACAAACAGTGCAATTCCCTATGGGCTAAGCATTCAAAAACATGAATCTATGAGGGCTATTTCTGCTGAAACTACCACAATGTCCCTTCCAAATGAAGAACCCTGGACCCCTGGTCACCTGTCATGTAATCCCTTGTGCGACTGGTTGGTCACCTTCTTCTGGCCTTAGAGTCACTGGATGAATAGGAAGGTGGGTTATATAAGCTTTTGGAAGCATTACAATCCGAGATTTCAGAGAACTTTTAAATCAGCATTCGTTTTAGACAGAATAAAGCTTCACGCTGAGCAGATAGCTCGTTTCTTTAGTAAATCAATTGTGTTGGCAAGCTCTCTCTCCATTAAATTCTATTTCCTTCTTTTATTAAAGTTGGAAGTAAATGTCCCTCTAAGGCATGAATGCACACACAGTGAAATCTTCTGTATATGCCAATTCATAGAACCGTAGCTTCCTCAGAGATCACACAGCTGCAGAGGCTGAAGCTCAGTACAGCTGACTTGTTGCTTGTGATCTCACTGGGAGGAGAGGAAAGAAATGCACATGAAAACACGTCTACCATCTACTACAGCCCATATTCTGCTGTACTATGTATTTTTTATGTGGGCTGCCATCGGAAGGGGTGGCTAAGATTTAGGGTAGGTCTTCTGACCTCAGCTAATCCAATCAAGAGAAATCCTTCACAGGTTTTCCCAGTTACTTGAGTTTTAGTTAATTCCAGTTGTAGTAAAATCGGCAACCAAGATTAGCCATTACAACTCTACCCCTCGTCAGCTTGACACACTGTTATATATACTTATATCATGTTTAATTTCCAAGTGAAAACAATAAGCAAGTCATAACACCTCGCATGCTGTAACTATCCCACACACAACTGCAAATGAATTACATATTTTTGAAAAGGTGATAATTTTCCTTGACAGACATTCTCTTAGTGTCTCATAACTTAAATATGATAACAATATCTTAATTAATGTTACATTACATGATAATGACACAGACTAAAGAAAACACAAATATCAGCTGAATGTATGTGTACATATGTACAAATATCTCCTTAAAAATGACAGAAACACTCATGTCAATTATAATCATTTTTGCAGCTGGTCATTTGGCCTTAGTTGGTATTAACTGCCTTTCTCTACTACCCATTCTCTATTTCCTCCACCCTCAGCAGGTCTGGCTTCTTTTCCTAAAGGAAGGACCCTTATCTTAATCCCTAATGGGCCTGGCCCTTTGTCATCCTTCCGGGACTGGGTTGCTGTAGTTTCCACAGGAAACTACACAGGACATGGTAACCCCAGGAGGTGCCTTAAAGCAGTGGTTCTCAACCTTCTTAATGCTGTGACACTTTTATACAGTTCTTCTTGTTTTGGTGACCCCAAACTATAAAGTATTTTTTATTACTACTTCATAACTACAGTTTTGCTGCTGTTATAAATTATAAGTATCTGATGTGTAGGGTATCTGATAGGTGACCCCCAAAGGGGTTTCAGCCCACAGTTTGAGAACCACTGCCCTAGAAGATCTCTTGCAATCCAGACACAATCTTCTTTGCCTCTATTTTGGAGAAGCAATCTAGTTTTTCATTGGTAATCTGGATGAATCACTCCTCCTGACACTGTTATTCTTTTCTTAGTCTGTTGGCCTAAGTGCATTCAGAAGCCCAGGGTGGCCAGGGAGGGGTCTGGGCTTCCAGTTCTATGGAATGTTTCTTGTGTCTCCTGACAGGAGTGTTTCTAGGTCTGAAAGCAAAATTTACAGGCCAGCAGAACTTAAGGTCATGGGAACAGGAAGCAATTGTTTTCCCTAGTGTGTTGCTAGCAATGATGGTGGGTAGAACCATTCCTCTTTCCACCTCTTAAATACTGAACCTGTGAATCCTGGCCATGGGAGAAGCATACCGTATACTGGAAACTGAATCAAAGCATATATTTCCTTCTGGAGATCCCTGCCACAAACCCTCCAAGTTACTGCCACCTAATTAGCACTGCATTTGTGTCTTCAAAAGACCAATCTAAACCGGGCCTGGTGGTGCACACCTGTAATCCTAGCATTTGGGGAGGCAGAGGCTGGGGGATTTCTGTGAGTTTGAGGTCAGCCTAGTTTGCAAATTGAGTCCAAGATCACTAAGGTTACACAGAGAAACCTTGTCTCACTACTTCCTCCCCACCCCTGCAGAAAAAAAAAAGAGACTATTTTACTGCGAAATCAAGTTGCTTTAAGATGGTGGAGAACTTGCAGTGTTCCTTGTGAGCTCTTGCACTTTTCTGGCAATGAGTGCGTTCCTTGGTCAGAAGGAGTACTGGCGGTGAATAAAGTGTTGTGCAAGTCCATGGACAATAGTTTTGGCAGAAACATTATGTGCAGAAAATGAAGATCCATAACCAGAACAAATATCTACTCCAGTGAGGACAGAGTGTTGCCCTTTCCACAAAGGAACTGGTTCAATGTAGTCAGCTTGCCATTAGGTTGCTGTCTGGTCACCCTAAGGTTCTCTATCTGGGGCTCAGTGTTAGTCTCTGTCACTGGCATATCTGGCACTCAGCAGAGCTGTAGCCAGGTCTTCCAAGGTGAGTGGAGGTCCATGCTGTTGAGTGTACACACACTCCATCTATAGCCGTTTTTTTTTCATGAGCTCATTGGGCAATGACGCAGATGGCTAAGGAAAGAGGCTGATTGCCCACAGAGTGGATCCTTCTATCTACTTGTTAACTGAACTCTTCCTCAGCTGAAATCACCTTTTCATGAGCATTTATGGGACACAAGTATTGTTACACCCTTCACCTATTTTTAGAGTTCTATCTATATGCTTTTCTCCCAGATGTCTTTAACACCGATTTTTCCAATCGTGCTTTTTTCCAAGTCCCTGACCATTCAGCTCATGAATCAGTGAACAATCACACATCAGGCCATTTCTCTCTCCAAATAAAATGTATATCCATATGTACTTCCCTAAGTTCTGTTCACTATGAAGATTTCCCTTCACTGGACTCTTTCAGGGCTCTCACAGAAAGAGGTGCTAATGCAGTTGCTGTCCAGTTGTGGGTGGTCCCTGCATAACATGCTGAACCATCAGTAAACCAGGTCCCAGTCTTCTTCCTCTCAATTGATCATAGGGCACATCCCATGAGGCTATAGGTGCATGCTTGGGAGCAGAAGACATTGCAACAGGACTAGAAACCATAGCCATTTGGACAACTTCACATAACTTTCTCATGTCTTCAGGACTAGCTACTTCCCAATCATGTATATAGCACTTCCATTTGATAATGGGTTGCTGCTGTGCACATCCTACTTTATAGTTTGGGTGGGTCAAATAATTCTCAGCTCATAGGCAACTCAAGTTGCATAGTAACTTGGTGGCCCATTGTCAAATGTTTGGTTTCCACAATGGCCCAAAAGCAGGCCAAGCGCTATCTCTTAAAGGGAGAACGTTTATCTACAGATGATGGTAGAGACTTGCTTCAAAATTTCTAAGAGTTATGTCCATACATAACTTGCATCTCTGCCATTACAGCCACTTTTCTCATAGGTTCATTGAACAATGATAGCTCAGTGGTTAAGCGTGGTGTGTACTGCTCTTCCAGAGGACCCCAGTTGAGTTCCATTCCTCCTATCGGGAGACTTACAACCACCTGTAACTCCACCTCCAGGATCTGATAAGCTCCTTTGGCCTCTGAGGCCAACCCTACATCCACTGATATACACATAGACATAAATTTGTTTACATGGGGGTTTTAAAAAGCTGAAAAAGTGAAGAAATTTAGAAAGATAAGAGGGTTATGAATTTCAAATTTTGAAACCTTTAAAAAGAAAGCATTGCAATATAACAAACTAGAAAAATAGATGGTTCTGTGTTTTCTCAATATAGTAAGAATTTCATCAAATCAATACAAAACAGATAAATATGTAAATTCCTTAAATGAGGCATAAAACCCATATAGGAAGACATTTCATAAAAGAAGAGAAAATAAATGCTTCAGTAGAAACAAATTTCTCTGCTATTCAAATGTATTCACATTAAGATAATTAGGTGCTTTTAATCAACGTATTGAGTAAGTCAAGATTAAGTGTAACTGTCAGGGATGTGGACACTCTCAGTTATCTCTCAGGAAGTGAATGAGAATGATTTTCCAGCAGGGCCACTAAACGTCTTCCAAGCATGCCTGTCTCTAAGATTGTGATTTCCTCCCTTCAATTACTTGAGGGTGATGGTTATACATAAGCGTGATTTTAACCTGCAGATTAAAGTAGCACAAAGCGTAAAATTATGTCTAGTAGTAAGAACTGGTCCAGTTTATTAGGACAAGTGCATTTAATGAAGGATGCTGTCTCTGATGTATTTTGCCAAGAACACATAACAGAAAAAAAATGAATTCTTAGGACATTATTCTGTGCATGAGAATCAAGATGCAAGTGTGTGTCCTTTTCTTTTTAGTTAGTTTCCCTTCTGGAACTGAGGCTAACCTAGGGCCTTGCACATGGCAGGCTCATCCTCTATCACTGGGTTGTATCCCTAGCACAGGGTGGACTGTAGAAAAGTTAGCCAAATTTTGAAATATAGTGCCCAGGTCTTAAAAGTGATGCTAGATTATCGATAATTAAATTTTTGCTTACTTGGTTTAAAAAAAGATTTAAAGTTTTTAAATCACATTTACTTCTTGACATGTGTGCATCCATGTGTGTGTGTATCTGTGTGTGTCTATGTATCTGTGACCTATGTGTGTGCATTTCTGTGTATCTGCATTTATATTTGTGTTGCATGTGTCTCTGTGTGTATCTTTTTCTCTCTCTGTGTGTGTATCTGTATGTGTATCTCTCTATCTCTCTCTCTTTGTGTGTGTTTGTAGGTTTGTGCTGTTTATAATCCATCATGCAGGTGCAAGTGTAGGTGCTTCTGGCTCTGGGATGTGGCTGTAATTCAACCTTAGAGATAACTTAGATTTGCATTCTAGAAAAAAATCATGTAGCCACTTCGCAAATGTGGTGGTTTCTCTCTCTCAGGAAGAGACAGTATAAACTTCGAGAATTACTGGAATTGTCATCACCCTGACAGGAGGAGAAGCAGTGTGTGTGTGTGTGTGTGTGTGTGTGTGTGTGTGTGTGTGTGTGTG
>NW_026592280.1:0-21061 GCF_907164565.1 Psammomys obesus | reverse complement strand
TGTGTGTGTGTGTGTGTGTGTGTGTGTGTGTGTGTGTGTGTGTGTGTACTACAGTGAATGCACAGAGGTCAGATGGGTCAGTTCTCTCTTATATCACATGGGTCCTGGGAGTTCAAATCAGGAGATCAGGTTTGGCAGCAAGCATGTCTACCTGCTAAGCTGTGTTCCCAGCTCCATAGTTGTTTACTTTTAAACAGTGACCATAAATTAATTTTTTTGAGAAAAAGTTAAGTACTTGAATTACTTTCAAAGGCTCTTAAGTGGTTTAAAGAAATTCTTTTGATTTTCTTTCTTTTTTTTGTACTTTCTCTCCTTTGTAGAAAATTGGTTTATTAAAATCTGCTGTGTCCATTGTTTACCACTATTGAACAAAAACAAAGTTGACCTTGAGCTGAAAATACAAACTACTGAAGATGCTGCAACATGGGCAGTGCATTGGCTTCAAGACAGTGGCTTCTCCCCCGAATAGATGTTACTAGGCAGAGATGTTCATAGCGCCTATACTGTGTATGCAAAGGACTCAGCAAGAAAGGGACTGTTACATGGATGTGTACCAGCCCACAAAACGTGCCACGTGAATCAAGCTGGTGTTGTCCCATGATTTAGGCATAGAGGTTTCATAAGTTTCATTATACGTTTTTTAAACAAAAGAACAGAGAGATATTTCAAATTACTTAATCTAAAATCATGTTGTTTTCTGTGTGTTTCATGTCTCTCATTTTAATAAAATAGTTTTGTGCTGACAGTCATCTTTGGAAATGAAAACATCATGATTTAATGAAATGACATTTTCCAAGCTTTAAGTGAAGTGGATGTTTGGATTAGCTTGTTTAAATTAAATTCTTGTTTTCTTTTGCTTTTATTAGCAGGCACTCTCCATGCCCTGCCTCTTTTCTTCTGTACTGTGTGCTGAGCTATGGTTTGGAAGTCGAGCGGGAGGGTTAGCATCTGCCCTGCTTGTACTATGATGCATGTTGAGTGATAATCATTTTGTTATCACTTTTCATTAGCAAGATTTATTTAATGCCCACCTGCATCCTATCTAATACACAGAGTACTCATTCATCTTTCACTGAATATTTTCTACAATGTTATCCTTAAAACCGCAATTCTTGGGCTGGGGAGACGGGCTACTGGCTAAGAGTGCTTGCTCTGCGGATAGGGGGACTTGAGTTGGCAGTCCCAGCTCTCATATGAGAAAGCTGGGAGTGGCCACCCAGTCCTCTAACTCCATCCCTGAGAAACAGTGACAAGCAGAACGCCAGAGCTCCCTGCCAGCCAGGTAAGCTGAAATGACAAGCTTCCATGTCTTAAGGGAATAAAGTGGAGACAGTAGAGGAAGAAACTGATGTTTGGTTCTTGCTTTGTCATGTGAGGACAGGGGCGTGCACACTTGCATGCTTATAGGCATGCAGTACACATGCCATGCATACATAGAAACACATAAAATAAAACTACATGGTTGCCACAATTCCGATGCTGATGATATTTCCTTGTAGGAACAGGCAAGGTGATCTCTCAGGTCTGATAAGAGCTGTGGTTTTTCTGTTTGTTTAATGAGAAATTCAATTAAATGAGTTATAGTTGGGGTTATTTATATAGACAAGGCTTCAGAGCCCCAGAACATGTTATAGAAATGTGCCAGGAGAGGAGTGGTTGGTCTTGTGTAAAAGCATCAGAGGAAATACCTGTGGGGTTTCTAATAGTCTGTATGACCTAATTCCTTTCCTCCCTCTCTGTCATTGTTGTGTCATTTGTTTGCCTTTGTGTCAGCTTCCAGAACGAGATGCCTAACCTCTTTCTAGTGTGAAAATCAAAGCCCACTGAATAGTGATTCAGAGCCACTTTTGGTGGACAGTGGCCACCATGCTTGGGGTGCTCAAGCTGAGGAACGCCAGTGGCCTTTGCATTCCAAGTGCTCACTGCTGTGCTGAGATGCTGAATGGGAAACCTTGCTTATTAATCAAGGCTTGGTGCTCATGGTGCTCAGTGCCTGGTAGAGCAAAGCTTTCTACGGCCAGTGTTTAGAGTGAACTCTACCTGGAGCTCTGATTACAGCCCTTCGTCTTGTTCACTCTACCCCACCTCTGAGTTTCCATGTTTCCCCTTGCACACACTCACAGATTTACTCCGTTTCTTATCTACAGTGCCCCATTATCGTTCAGTGAATATTTGTCACATTTGCTAAAGAGAACCCTGGGATTTCCCCAGATGCTTTTTGAACAACAATGATGGAGACACTTTCCTTTACCACCAAGAAAACTTTGACCTATTCTGGATTTTTTTTTCCTGATGAATCCAACAGCATTCCAGTAGACATTCTTAATTACTGTAATACTGTAATTACTGTAATAAAAAGTGTTTTATTTTACCAACCTAAAGAAGACTCGATATTTTGCCAACTTGGAGAAATTAAGAACTTCTTTTTTGGTAGTGATTTTCATCATACATCTGGCTTCCCACACTCTGCAGAACTGTCAACTCTTCTCTGCCCTGTGGGTTCCAACAGAAGCACATAAGGACATATCCATAGGTCTGCTTTGCTCTCATGCTTCTATCACTGCTGCCACTGGAAGCAAGGGGAGAAGGTTGTCACTGGGTCAGAGGTGGGACCTCCATTCTGAAATTTTAAAAATCAGTTCATCCTATGATATGCTCAAGAGCCCACCTGCTGGGCCGGCTCCCTAGCCATAATGAAACATGCTCTCAGCTAATGAGCCGCATGGGATTAGGCACATTAATTAGGTAAATAAGACCTTGGTGTCACTTTCTGCTGTGAAGGTCATTTTGTCTTTCCATAGCTCCATCCTTACTTAGCAAAGCTGAGGATTTGCAGTGTGAGTCTTAGCTCTGCTACTTATTAGCTCTGGGCAGGTTGGAGAGAGATGCTTAATTAACTCCCTCTTATATTCCTTTCCTATGTAATGAGAATGACACTATTCATAGGATTATTGTGAGGGTTAAATTAAATTATATTACATGTGTTCAGAGCTTAGGCATTAGAAGCACTTAAAATTTTAGTTATTAGTATTAACTAATAGGTTGTATGATTTGGTTGCCTGTGAATATTTGGTTTAGCTGTTTCAGCATCTCTATGGGTGATGGTCTTTGCTCCTGTATTGTTTTTATACGACATTTCAGCCAAGTTCTCATTATAACGCTGACAACCAGTGAAATGTTTTACTATTGATTTCAGCATCGCATTATGTACCGAATAATGAACTAGCATATAGAAGAGTAAAAACCCAGGGAGGCAACCCTGAGCAGCCTACGATCCGCTCTGCTGTTATCTCCAAGGAGAGTGGTTGTGTTTGGGGCCTCCCCTACCCTCTCTGTTTTTAATGGATAAGGGACCATTGTCTTCCTGAAACCTAAAACTTCCTAAAGGCCTGGAGCTGCTCAGCAACTTGGTAGCTTGTCTACCATGTGCACAAAGTCTGGGTTCAAATCTTAAGGTGCAGAAGTAAACCAGACAAACCAGTCTCAGCTTCCGCCCTGTGGCTTGCTTCCAGAAGGCTCAGCTCATGAAAAGAAAACGAAGATACGGTCTTTGCAGCAACATGAATGGGATAGGAGGTCTTAGATGAAATGAAATAAGCCGGGCACAGAACCACAAGTGTTCCACAATCTCCATGGTACAGGAGACATAAAAACATGATTCCAATGAAGCTGAGAACAGGATGGTGATTACCAGAAGCTAGGGGATGGAGAAAAGAAAAAGACTGCACAGTGGGCACCAAGTAATGGCTGGAAGCATCAAGGAGCTGCAGGGTAGCATTGCACAGCTGGGTGACTATGGATGGTGACACTGAACAGCATGCTTGAAAAGCCTAGATGGAATGATTTTCAAATTCTTTAATGTAAATAAATGAAAAATGTTTGATGATATAAGTATTCTTATTCTGATTTATTTGTTCTATTTTTGTTTGAGAATTTTATATATGTATATCATGTGTTTCAGTTTAATCCACCTTCATTTTCTCCCCCTCTAATTCCTATTCTGTGCTACCACACTGAAAACCTTCTCCTAACTTCATATGTTCTTTGAAACCCACTGAGCCCACGTAGTGTTCTCTGAGTGTATGGTGTGGAGTCATCTACGGCAGCATGGGTAACCTTCCAAGGCCCACATTCTGAGGAAAATGTACTCCCCGTTCTTCAGCAGCTATCAGTGGCCAATACCTCATCAGCTATGGGTGGAACTTCATGAGCCCCTCCCTCATATGTGCTGGGATTTTGCGTGGCTTGATCTTGCGCAGGTCTTGTGTATCAGTCAAAGCCTCTGTGAGTTCCTATATGCAATGGCCCTGCTATGTCCCATAATCTGTTTTCCTGCACAAATCCTTTACCAGTGACTCCTATAACCTTGCCAAAGGCTTTTCTATGAACTCTGAGCCTTGAGAAGAGAAAGTGTGATAGAAATGTTCCTTTCAGAATTGTGTATTCCACAGTCTCATTTTCTCTGAATGTTGACCAGTTGTAGGACTCGCAGTTAATTACCTATTGCAAACAGAAGCTTCTCTAATGAGAGTTGAAAGATGTACTAATTTATGAGTACAAAGACAATAACTTGGGGGACAGTTTATCGCCATGTCAATTTAGTAGGATAATAGTATTAGTTTCTTCCTTAGTTCTGGTGACCTAATTGGCCATGGGTTTATTAATGGGACCAGATATGAGTTCCATTTTGTGGAACAGGCTTTATATCCAATCAGAAAGTGGGTAGTCGTCCCTATCACATGTGTGCCACCGCTGTACCAATGGGCATATATTAACAGCCCAGTCCTAATTGTAGCGTATGGTATTCATAGCTAGGTAAGATTGTTGATGGCTTTTCTCACAGCTATAAAAGCACCTTCTAGCTACATGGAAGAAAGCCAGTGGGGATGATGCCCCGGACTGGTAACTGGGACTCAAGTATGTGATATTTTTGGCAGTAGGGTCTTACCATCAAGTTCTGGAAGGTAATCAAGAACAATGCAATGGCCAGTAATGTTTAGGAAGGTCTATTGATGCCATTGACCAAAACTGGAAAATAAATAACCTATACCTAGCATTGAGATTTTTTTTAATTTAAAAATTTTTATATTAATTGCAGTTTATTCAATTTATATCACAGCTGCAGCCCCCTCCTGAGTTCCTTCCCAATCCACCCTCCCTCCCTTATCTCCTCCCATGCCTCTCTTCAAGTTCATTGATAGAAGAGGTCCTCCTCCCCTTCCATCTGACTCTAGTCTATCAGGTCTCCTCAAGACTGGCTGCATTGTCTTCCTCTGTGGCCCCCCTCAGGGGAGGTGATCAAAGATCCAACCAGTGAGTTCATGTCAGAGACAGCCCCTGTTCCCCTCACTAGGGAACCCACTTGGAGACTGAATTGCCATGGGCTATATCTGTGCAGGTGTTCTAGGTTTTCTCCATGCATGATCCTTGTTTCGAGTGTCAGTCTCAGAAAAGACCCCCAGGCCTAGATTTTTTGGTTCTGTTGTTCTCTTTGTCTTTGGAGGGGAGCTCCTGTCCCCTCCAGGTCTTTCTATCTTCCCTTCTTTCATAGGATTCCCTGCACTCTGCCCAAAGTTTGGCTATGAGCCTCAGCATCTGCTTTGATACACTGCTGGGTAGAGTCTTTCAGAGGTCCTCTGTGGTAGGCTCACATTGAGATTTTTATTTGCTACTAGTGCTATTTTGGAGAAGCATTGCTCCTTTGTTATAGTATAACTTAATTTAAACTTTTATACTTGCATATGCATATATTTTAGGAAGTTCTACTGCAATAAGTTTCAGAATGACTTGAAATGCTTTAGTGTTAGTCATCCCTCCCCGTACTTCTTCCTTTACCCTGCTCTCCCATTGTGCATCCTATCCAACCCTCTCTGTTCCATTGTTACTTCTTTCCCTTTCATATAATCTGCATTTTATCTCCTGTCCTTTGAAGTTCATTCTTTGGGTCACTTACTAGTGTTCTTTGAGTATTCCCAACATGTCTAAAGATTCAGAGCTAGCATCCACATATGAGAGAGAACATGTCATTATTGTTTTATTACTTAGCACCTAATGATTATTTTTAGCTCCATCTATTTACCTAAAATTTTATTATTCCGTTTTTATTTATAGCTGAATAATATTCCATTGTCTATATATGCCACATTTTCTTTATTCATTCATTGGTTGATAGAGACCTAGGCTGTTTTCATTTCCTGGCTGTTGTGAATAGAGCAAAAATGAACATGGAACAAATATCTCTATAGTAGGATATAGATCCCATTGGAAATCTTCCCAGGAGGGAAATGCCTGGGTCATAGGATATGTGCAATTTTAGCTTTTGAGGACCTTTCACTCTGAAGGGTGACTGTACAAGCTTGTATACCCATCACAGTGAAAAAGAATTCCTCTTTTCCCACATCCATGTTGGTGTTTTACCATTTGTATTTTTGTAAAAGGTAAAAGATTTATACTATCTGAAGAGAAACCAGAGTATCCATTTGTATTTTTTGATCTTAAACCTTATAATTAGAATAAGATGAAATCTCAAAAGTGTTTTTAGTTACATTTCCCTGATGGCTAATGAGGTTGAACATTTAAAATAAATTCTCAGCTATTTGTATTTTTTATTTTAAGGACTCTCTATTTAGCTTCATTCTCCAATTTTAAATTGGGTCATTTTCTTTCCTGTGTTTAGTTTAGTTTAGTTTTTTTTTTTTAATTCTTTGTATATTATAGACACTAACCCTCTGTCAGATGTAAAGGTTCAGTTTCATGAGGTCCTGTTTGTCAGTTGTGGCACCAGGGTCCTGTTTAGAAAGGTATTTCATATGCCTGCAAGTTCAACTGTATTCCCTATTTTCTCATCTAACAGATTCAGGATATCAGGTCTTATGTTGGTATCCTTGACCCATTTGGAGTTGAGCTTTGTGAGAGATAAGGATGAAGATAAGTTTCATTTCTCTACATATGGCAATCCACTAGCCCAGCACCATTTTCTTGAAGATAAAAATGCATAATAGTAATAATAATAATAATAATAATAATAATAATAATAATAATAATAATAATGAGCAGTAAAGTGACTAGCAGGCGGTACTGTGGGAGGCAGCAGAAGTAGAGTGGCAGTTGGCACTGCTGATGGGCTAAGGATGGCAGTGTTGGGTGAGTTATACACCATGATGGTCAGAGTAGGTCTTGTCAGAGAGGAACAATGAAGGAAGTAAGAGAGTTGGAACAGCTAAAATCTTGGGCACTAATGTTCCAGGCCAACGTAGCAGGCAGAGTGGAGATACTTAAATTCAGAGATGTTCATGGCATGGTGAGGGAACAGCCACAGACTGACTTGAGCACAGCCAAGAGACCATGGAACAGTAGCAGAAGAGGAGCAGAGGGGCAGAGGCCAGTCACAGAGACTGTGATTCTTATTCTGGTGAGGTCTTCCATCTGGAGAATTTTGAGCAGGAGACCTGATTTCCTATGTGAGAGTTTCACTTTTACCTCCTGTGAGCTGAGAGCAAGAGCAGATGTAGCATTAGCTGCTTTGGGGCACTTACCATTATCCAAGCACAAGACAATAGCAGCTTGGAGCAAGACATAGGAGATGAGGTGATGAAATTTTTTCATACATTTTGAAGATAGAGTCAACTGAATTTCTTCAGAAGTTAGCATGAGAAACTGAATGGCTAAGAGGACACTAGGCACAGGATGCTTTGCCTTATTGAGTTCTGTGGGATCTACTCAAGAGTCTGACCACATTTTTCTTGTTTTTTTTTTTTCTTCTCTTATTTATTTATTTATTTATTTATTTATTTATTTATTTATTTATTTACCTCACATCCTGATTGCAACCCCCTCCCACCTCTCCTCTTGGTCCTACCCTCCTGCCCTCTTCCCCCACCCCTTCTACCACGCATAATTTTGCATATATAGTAAAAGCGATTTCAGTGTGTACTTTACGGTATATAAAGTATGCCCCAATAAACTTACTTTAACTAAGGAAAGAAAAAACCTTGGGAGTATAAGCATAGTACTATCATTTACAAAACTCACTGTGGCCTGTTTGTGGAGAAATTATGGATAACAGGGCAAGAATGGGTGCATAGAGGCAGTACTATGGTGTTTGAATACCTTGTAGGTATTACACACCAATGCCCTTTATTAAGTAGCAGGTTTGCTGCAAAACATTTTAAAGGAATTTTGTAACTTTCCATTTGTAATCATTTTTTTCCCTTTCAGCCATTTAATTGAAAAATGACCTTGATTTGTCAGTAATCATGCACTCATAAGACAAATGAGAAAAATATAACCTACAAATTATATTCAGATGAAGAGAGACTTTTGGCAATTTGTGATTTTTAGTAATGCAGAATTTGATGCTCTGGGAACACATTTTATAGACAAATGAATGGATATTAATACTGCTTTGGCTTTCTTTTTGAAGTTTTGAGGCAGAATTTAGCAGTTTTCAAAAATGATATAATGAATTCATTCATTTGCAAAATTGATATAGTGGCACATTTTAGGCAAATCACTATGTACTAATATTGACTTCATGGTTTTTATTTTTGAGTACATATGTTTCTTTACAGGTCTTGAAGGTTTTTATGGGTTTTTACAAAGTTTATAGGCTCATAAGCCTAATGGATCAAACAACAGAAATACCAGAGGGTTATTTAAGAACATGCCTTATGGAAGGGAACTGCTGGAAACATTTTTCCCCACTGGCTTCTCAGATGCAAGAATTTAGGAAAATCCACATGGAAAAGTGTCTACCCATCTTCACTGCATATGTCTCCTCTTACATTTGAAAGATATCTTGTGCCTGCTGGTCAGATGGATCTTAAGAGTTGTTGGTGATACGTGAATATAAGATGTAGCGTCTTGATTCTGTCCACCTTTGGGTAGTTGGGCTGTTCATGTCATCATGAAAGCATTTTCCACCCTGATGTAGTGAGGATGTTTGGAGAATTATTGAGAGGCTTGAAAAATAGATACAAAATATTGATTTTGTTTTTACCACCCAGATAATGGATTCTCTTTTATTTTCCTGGTAACTTGGTATTGATTGTATGCATTGAACGCGAGGAGTCCTAGCTGTGTTATAGATAGAGGGCGACACATTAACTGTGGGGTAAATAATTTTAAGGAGATATTGCTCATTTAACACTGAATTCCCTTTCAGTGGTAAAGTGGGATGAATAGTTTCTCAGTGAAACTGGAAAGAAATGTCTTTTCATCATTCAGCTAAGTGCTTTCATCAGATAGTTCGCAAGTTTCTTGATAAAGAAATATCAGTTTAAAAAAATCAAACTAGCAATCTGCAAAGATCAAGTATATCCCCTGTATTGTTCAAAACGTGCTAGCAAGGGCCATTTATAAACTTTTGTTCTTTTGTAGGGTAATTCATCTGCATCTGCCTTAGGTGTTCCTGACTCATTTGCAGCTCTGAATATTGTAATTTATTTCATTTTCAGCCTTTCCTGAGTGTGATTCCTAGTTTCACTTTTAAACATGAATATAGGTTATTACATGTGATTGCTTTCTTATGCTCATTTGCTATGGAGTTCCTGACAGTAATGAAACAAGTCTTTTCAGGCGGGAGATCTGATGACAAATGACAACACCTTTGCTATTGTACCTTGGTGCCAGCTGCCCTTCTTCTCATTGAGCCTGTGTCTCTCTTCTCTTAGTGCATCACTTTCATTGCCAGGCAGAAAACCTCAGCAGCCAGTACTGGGCTTGCTTTGGTTGTCTGATTCCTGCACATTTTGTTTTGTCAGTTGACTGTTTGTAAAGAATGTTTCACTTTCAATGGTCCTGGCGGTATATTCTTGGAATCTTCAGGTCCATAGTGAATTCATGGCCATCCTAGGCTATAGGAGATCCTATTTCAAACAAACAAACAAACAACAATAATGAACACATAGTGTTTTACTTTCTTTTCTTATAGTATTAGTGTAGTTGGTGGCTTGAAGTTCTCTCCTTTAGTTTTTGATTTTTTTGTTAATATACCATGAAAAGAAGAAGCCATGACAACAGATGAGCTGTGGTTTCAGACTTTTCAATCTTTAGAATTTCTTCCCTCTGGGTGCTTTGAACAAGTTAATTTCCATCTCCTTGTGTTTATTAGTTTACTGATCTGTGAAATAAAAGTTGCCATCCCTCAGCCAGTGTGTGTTTCTTCAGAATTGTGAGACAGGGCAGTGCCCTAGGTCCTTCTTGTTTATCCAAAACATTGAGGACAAGAGTACCTGCCCTCTTGTCCTTGACTGCAGCTCCTATGGGAGAAAGCAGGAACTGCACAGAAGCCAACAATCCCTAAGCTTCGGTGCAGTCACTCTGCCCTCACTCTGCTTGCCCTAAGAAATTTGCTTAGCGAATGTGTGCCATTAAATTCCTTTTAATGCTTTTTGTCTTTGGTTTGCCCTCAAATCTGAAAAGGTGAAGTTGTAGTTTTTGAGCACAGGAGTCCCTAAGGAGTACAAGAAAGGCTAGTGTGCAGGGGAGACTGAAGGACAGAATGCTTAGTCAGGTAGGTGTGCCAGGTAGTGACTGCTTAGGACAGTTGACATTTCCACCATGTTTTGCGAAAGTCTTGCATTTTTAAGGTAGCATTCCAGCTGAAATCCCAGCCTAGGATGAAGCCATCTGCCTCTAATTGAGTAAGGTGGTTCTCAGAGGACCAGCTCCTGAAGTGTTTTGGACAAAAGGAGAAAAGTGATGAAGGAATTTTGCAAAGGGGCACTTTGTTTTCTCTGAAGAAAGACAAGGCATTAACAAAGGGAATCAGAAGCTTCCTGGTGGGCCAGTCAGAAGGCCGTGGAGATCATTTGCTGGGTGTATGCTATGAATAAGATCAACTTTTTTTTTTTCATCTTATGTATTTTTTTATTAATCTTTTTTTTATTAATTACACTTTATTCATTTTGTATCCCCCCATAAGCCCCTCCCTCCTCCCCTCCCGATCCCACTCTCCCTCCCCTTTCTGCATGCATGCCACTCCCCAAGTCCACTGATAGGGGAGATTCTCCTCTTCTTTCTGATCTTAGTCTATCAGTTCTCATCAAAAGTGGCTGCATTGGCCTCTACTGTGGCCTGGTAAGGCTGCTCCCCCCTCAGGGGGAAGTGATCAACGAGCAGGCCAATCAGATTATGTCAGAGGCAGTCCCTCTTCCCATTACTATGTAACCCACTTGGACACTGAACTGCCATGGGCTACACCTGGGCAGGGGTTCCTGGTCATCTCCACGAATAGTCCTTGGTTGGAGTATGAGTCTCTGGGAAGTTCCCTGTGTTCAAATTATCTTGTTCTGTTGCTCTGCTTGTGGAGTTCTGGTGGAGAGATAGGGTGGGGGCAGGGTACATAAATTGAAGTGTTATCTTTTAAACACTTCAATTTATGTACCCTGCCCCCACCCTATCTCTCCACCAGAGGTCAGTGTTGAGTATCTTCCTTAATTGCTCTCTACCTTATATTTTGAGGTCATGTCTAAACTTGGAGTTCACTCTAGGTACACTAGTTACCCAGGGTGCTTTAGAGATTCACCCATCTCAACTCCTTCAGGGCCAGTACAACAGACTTCATTGGGGTCCTTGGCTTTCCATGGCTGTTGAGGACCAGACTCAGTTCTTCACACGTGTGTGGCAAACACTTCACTGACAGAGCCACTCTTCCCCTCTGCATTCTTGAACAGAATCGTTGCTTGTCTAGGCCATAGAGAGGGACTGTTTTCTCTGAAAGGTTTGTCCTATTAAGTGCTCATGGGCAGAGTGTATATTCTGCTGGAGGGTGGACTTTGGGTCTATTCTGAACCCTTAATTAGGAAGAATGCGGACCTTGGTAAAGCAAAGATGGAGAGACCTACAGAGAGGACGGAGGCTTGCTGCAGGTGCTGATGGCCATGTCTGCAGGTCTTTCTTTCCGTGCATCTGCTCTGTTTTACATGTGTTACCTAATTTAATCACTGTGAAATACACTCTCCATCTTAGGCATAAACATTTGGGACTTCACTAATTTGCCCAGAGCCATCAAGTTAGTAAGAAGTAAAATCTGATTTTAGGGAGGAGTTAAGCCTAATATTTTCCTTTTCACTAGAAGGAATGGATAATTTTTGTAAAGATCAGAATCCACTGACTGGCCTAGAATATATATGTAGATTAAATAAAAATCCTCTTTCAGGGTTGACTCATTCTTGTCTTTGAATTTTAATATTTAAAGGTTTTATATGCACACAGTGACATAAACACACATGAAAACAGAACCGTAGTCATACCTGTAAAAGATAAATTAGGAACAACTGGTGAGATGCTTAAAGTGTAGCTAGTTCCTTGGTGATGATGGGTGGGGGGCTGGCCCAGTGGAGCACACCTTTCATCTCCTCACCTTTGAAATGAGCTCAGCCTTGGGTCAAGTTGAGGAGGGTGATGGCTGACTGCTGGGCACGCAGAGAATGTAGGGCTGACCCACAGATCCTAGAGTCCGTGCGCCTCCACATGCTGAGCAGCGTGTCTACCTGTGAGTGGGATAAACATTGGCTGTTCTGGTCTCTGAGTGTTTCTGCCTTTTTAATACACTAAGTTTCTTAAGAGAATCCCAAGAACCCTTTAAAGTATTTAATGCTCATTAGGTAAATGAGGCCTTGGAGACCAGAGTTCTTTAAATAAGGCCACGAGATGGGGAGTATTTTGTGTCTGAATGTACACCCACTCATCCCTTTAGAGTTCAGAGGACGGAATGAGATCCCACTGAATGCAGACAGGAACTGCCTTCATTCAGGACAATTTGTTGTGCAGATGCTTCACTTGGCTCTAAGGATCCAGAGTTGAAAACTGTGACTGGATATCTTCAGTTGCCAAGAACAGAATCGCTTAGAATTTGGAAACAGGTGTGTTGGCTCGCCAAATCTTTAGAGTGGTGTTCTGCACCAAATACGATTACACACCATACCTCGCACTCATGGCGAGGATCCAAGGGTCAGTATCCACTACTCCTGAAAGGCTCAAAGAAAGGGCCTTGTGGGAATTCTCACTGGCTGGCTTCTAGGTTGATTATGTTGCTCTGCAGGAGAGGGACCTGGGGCAAGCACTAAGGGAAATAATCTCTGTCTGTTTAGTATGATGATGTGGACTGTAAGTTGACCTCATGCTATTCAGTTAAGCATACCAGTTCTCATGACATGTGACAGACATGCATTTGTTTTTAAAGATTTAAATTCAGTTAATTTTTTTGGTGTGAAGTATTATTCTGGCATTTCTAGGATATTTTTTAATTAATTTTTTGTTTATTACAATGTATCCACTTTGTATCCCAGCTGTAGCCCCCTTCCTCATCCCCTCCCAATCCCACACTTCCTCCCTATTCTCCTCCAATGCCCTAGGTGTATATATAAAATATTCTCAAGTATAAAACAAGGATATTTGCTCAACCATGTTTGTAGCAGTTTTATTCGTAATAGACAGAATCTGGAAACAACCCAGATGTCCCTCAATTGAGAAATGGATACAGAAATTGTGGTACATTTATGCAATGGAATACTACTCAGCAATTAAAAACAAGGAAATCATGAAATTTGCATGCAAATAGTGAGAACTAGAAAAGATCATCCTGAGTGAGGTATCCCAGAAGCAGAAAGACACACATGCATATACTCACTTATAAGTGGATATTAGACATATAATATAGGATAATTATGCTAAAATTTGTACACCTAAAGAAGCTAAAGCAAGAAGGAGGACCCTGGGTAAGATGTTCAATCCTCATTCAGAAAGGCAAAGGGGATAGACCTCAGAAGATGGAGAAAACAGGGAACAGGACAGGAGCATACCACAGAGGGCCTCTGAAAGACTCTATCCAGCAGGGATAGATGCTGAGCCTCTTAGCCAAACTTTGGGCAGAGTGCAGGGAATCTTATGAAAGAAGGAGGAGACAGGAAGACTTGGAGGGGATGGGAGCTCCACAAGGAGAGCAACAGAACTGAAAATTCTGGGCCTAGGGTTTTTTTTCTGAGACTGATACTCCAACCAAGGACCGTGCATAGAGATAACCTAGAACCCCTGCTCAGATGTAGCACATGGCATCTCAGCCTTCTAGGATCTTCTGTGACATGTTTACTATTGTAGCTGGGCAATCACTGATTAAGAAAACTAAGAAAAGAATGTTGGAAACATACATCCTTTGACAACAGGTCAAGACATCAGCTCGGTTTCTCTGTATCCTGTCTGGGTAAGTCTGTGGAACTCCTGTCCCCACACTGAGCTTCATTCAGGTCACTGTGAAATTTTACAAAGCTGACATCACTGGGCACAATGTCTGCCACATAGAAGGTGTTCTGCATGTCTGCTTCTTTATGTTGTTCATTTTTTTTCTTTTATCTTTTAGACACTCAGTCACTCTTGGAGAGTGATGGTGTTGTGTCAGAGCTGGTGGCACATCTTCAGGAGGTGGGGGTGAGGAATTGGGAGTTCAAGATCGTCCTCAGCTATATGACATCTACTGCAAAAATGCAAAATAATAATCAAAGGAAGGTGGTGAAAGTGGTGGACTTGGTGTTTGAAGATACCAGATAAATGTTAAATTAGAATTCTTTATTTTTTTTCCACATGATGTTAAAACTTTAGTTTCCCATGTGTTGAGATTAGAGTTTAAAGGAACTCAAAAGCCAGCTAATAGTGCTCTGCTACTAAAAATAAATAGTAATCAGCCTTCCATACTTTGCAAAAAAAAAAAAAAAAGCACAGGGTGTGCTTATTTGAAAGTATCCCTTCTGTATTTCTTTTGTAATATCCCAACCTGTTCTTTCTTGTCTTTTATAAAGCATGGTGTGTGCTGAGCCTATGCAACTCAGCACAGTGCCTTTGAGTATATGTGTGTGTGTGTGTGTGTGTGTGTGTGTGTATCCTCAGCATACAGTGCCAACAGGACATGTCCCAGTTGTCGTGATGAGTTACAAAGATTCCCATAATACTAAAATTAGCATCTGAAATAAATCTGAGAAATCATTGTTCAAAAACTGAGATGAATATGTCTTTAAAAGTATGCCTGAATAGGAGGAGGCAGATCAACAGCGCCTCTGAGCAAATGTAAAACAGCAGGGATCTTGCCAGGTTGTTGCTTTTATTCTGACAAATGGGAGCCTTTTTAGCCCAACTGCTTGAAAACCAACAAATCTTCTATTCTAAAATTACCAAATATTCAAAGTTCTAAACCTTGCTTTTTTGTCCCTCCTAAATGATTGTCCATGCCACTTCATAACCTCAGAATGGTGGGGAAGTTGTGAGATTAGGTTTATACCTATGAAGTCAGGATTACATTTCTGCTATCTCCCCTCTCTGCTGTGTAATCTCAGACAAAGTTTGAGAGGTTCAGTTACATCGTTTTGAAAGTGTAACTGACATATTATGAACTTTAATGGAATAAACCGACAAATCATGTGTGCTGTCCTTGAAGAAAGGATGAGGCGGCACGCGCTGGTCCCTCCGTAGATGACAGAGGAGATGGTAACAACATTGGTGGTCGTGCAGTTAGCATCAGTGTACAGCACGCGCCACAACTTAAGAAGAAATTATCAACGAATAATTAGGAACTGAAAAAAAAGGCTGGACAGTTTTTAGGTGACTTTTTCTGAATTGGCCTTCTATCTCTCAAGGCCCCTCTTGTACAGCTTGTGTAACTTCTGACAGGCCTCTGGCCAACTCACTCCATAAGGCCAAATGTTGAGGGTGACCTCACATCCATCCTTTCTTGCTCTTCGTATTGTGTTTCTCCTTGCAGACTGTTAAGTGATACTAGTGGAAGCAGCAGGTGGCTCATGGGCTCAGACATCTGAGATCAAAGCTTTACTCTGACAGGGGAGAAGATGGTGAATTTTCTGAGAACCTTTGTGTAGTAGGTGTCTTATTGAAGCGATCACTCCAGAACGCATTTTGATTTCTCTCTTAAAGAATGAGAATTTTTAAATGAATATGTTTAGCCTTCTCACAGGCATGGTATCTTTGATTTCTGCGGGGGTGCTTTTATCTCTGCTTTTGTCTCACGACAATGATCAGGCTTTTTATCATGCTGCCAAGTTGATAGCAGAATTCCAGGAGAGATGTAGGAAACTAGGAGCCACCATTTTCTCACAATTGTCCTATTACCCATTTTCCTCACCTATGCTGAGGAAAATGAATTGAAACTAGCAGATAAGCCCCCCTCCCTTTTAAAACTTATTTATTTATTATGTATACAGTGTTCTACCTGTCAGAAGAGGGCACCAGATCTTATTCTAGATGTTTGTGAGACACTGTGTGGTTGCTAAGAATTAAACTCAGGACCTCTGGAAGAGCAGCCAGTGCTCTTAACCGTTGAACCATCTCTCCAGCTCGCTAAGGCCCTTTTGTGAAGGCTTGATCCATTAGTTTATTTAGCTTTGTGGTAAAAGCCTTTAGGGGCTCTTGTTTTGGCAGGTAAGCATTTGGAGGCCTGGTACTGCTAATAGCCAAATAGCACACAACAATCAAGTCAACAAACAGGGGAATTATTAGACAAGAGTGCCTGGAGCTGGATGACAAGGCTGAGCGGCTCTAAATCACACTGATGCTATGCACAAAAAGCATCCCACTATGGATCACAGTGTAGCTATACATAGCACAGTTATCTCCCTATTCTTGTCCTGTCCAGGGCGATAGCGGGATTTTTATTTATAATACCCGAGTAAGTTGTTATGGTTTTTCTTCCCAGATGCAGAACCATGACTTGAATTGTATTTTCATTTTAAACATCAATAGTTCCTTGTGTAAGAGCATTCTTTGGCCTGAAAGTTCTTTGGCATTTTCTACAAGGAATATAGCCTAGTAACAATTCTTTACAGGGATGGGAGAAATAAAAAATGACAGACTAAAGATGTGTGGTTAAGTTGTAAGAAACCTAGCAGACAAAGCCTGGCCAAGATTTATGCAGGAAGGGAAGTACTGCTCAGCCAGAGATGGAGAAAGAGGACCCCCCCCCCCCGCCCCAAGCAAATAGTGTAAGCTTCAAAGTTATCATGAGATGTGGTTTCCTCAGGCAGCACCAGCAAGGAATTGTGTGCCCAAATTCTGTTGCACCAGCAAAGGCTTCCCTCTTCTGTTGAGTATCCAGAATATGTGCTATTAGGCACATATGCGCATGCCAGCAGTGTGGCTCCGGCCTGTATTTATTAGCATGTGGAGTGTCTGTTTAAGTAGGCAGACCTGGCAGTGTGTCCCTGACTTCTCATGTAAGAACCTCTTAATTCCTTCATTTCCACAACATTTAAAAGCAACTTTTAGTAGTTGTTATTGTGGGTATGTGGATTGTGTGTGTGTGTGTGTGTGTGTGTGTGTGTGTGCCTGTGCTTGCATGCCTTTGTATGTGTGTGTATGAGTGTGCCTCTTTGTGTGTACATGTGTGAGTGAGCCTGTGTGTGTACCTTTAAAGATGTATCCAGAAAGGTTTAACAGAGAAGAATATTTCAACACTGAAGGTAGGCAGCACCATGCCATGGGCTGGGAGCCTGGACTGAATCAAAATAAGACAGAGAAGTGAGCTCTATTCTTCATCACTCTCTTTAAGTATGGATTCTGTGGGACCGGCTACCTCATGTGCTTGCCACCATGATGGATAATATTTTCAAACCGTTATCAGAAATAGACCGTTCCTTAACTAGCATTTAGGAAGTAGTTAGTCTGAACAGCGAGAAAAATAGCTAATACTTAGATCAAGCTCTTGGTGCCTAAATCCCTGTATGGCGTCACAGCTAGGTGGTCAAGGGGTAGTTGCTGAGAAAGGAAGAAATGAAGGTAAGGAAAGATCACAGAAGCAAAGTTTATCACCAAAATCCCACACAGGGAAGGTTTCAAAGGGAAGCAATGTTGTTGTGTTGTTATTATTATTATTGTTTTGTTTTTGATTGTTTTGATTTTTTTAAAAATATAGAAAAATTTGGATAAAATGTAGGAAAAACAGTAGATACAGTTATTTTCATTTCTCTACCTTTTAGGTGTGTATTCCTGAAAATTACTTTTGTATCTCTAGGTTCAACCAATTAATTCTGGTACTATAAATAAACATTTCCCATCTTTTGATGACAAATTTATAAAGACAGTGAAAGTGATTTTAAAGAAGTTTTTCATAGTCTAAACAAACAAAAATGATTTTGAGAACCAGAAAATTATTTAAACTCCTTTTGCATATGAAGTAGTATGATGTTTTTTTTATTCAAAAAGTCTTTGGAAGTTCACAGAAAACAATTAGAAGAAAATGGAGAAAGAAGAGGCCTTAAGCTTTATTAGATAAGGACGAGTTTTTGTTAGATTGTATTTCTAACACAGGAATGAACTTGTTTCCTGACATGAGGTCCTGAGACCTGTGGGGATGGCGCTAACAGGGGTTCTGTTTAGAATTCAAAGACTTTCTTGGAATTATGGAATCATATTTTGTCTGTTAACAAGACTCTTAGGTAGTAAGTAGGTACTTTGACATATTAGAAGTTGTGTTGTAGGAAGTAGAGACCTTGGAGATCTGATTTGAATAAAACAAAATTTCACCCATAATGAAGGTTTCTTATTCTTTGTAGATAATTCTGATGTACAACAGAGCCTGAAATTATGTAGTGGAAGAGTGATAATTGACTATTCTATTTTTCTGGTGGGACATAAATGAGGCAATGATGTAGAATAAATGCTGGACCTCTTAGACTGGACAATGGAGATTTAATGATTGAGTTTGCAAGGGATAGGAAAGTCACTCAAGGTCTTGTATAATGTCCATATCATTTGGTGGGCTGTATCAGGAGAGGTACACCTAAGGCTCTTAGCTCTTCTTTATATGGGCTTTCAGAGGTTAGAGGGATTCCATAGCTCATAAAATGTTTAGTCATTCAGATTGTGTCTAATCCAGCACAAGTAAATTCCACAGGAGCAACAGCAGGAGGCACAGCATTCTAGTTTCATCTCTGTGATAAGACACAGCAACTTAGGGGAGGAAAGGGTTTATTTGGCTTGAACTTATAGGTCAGGGCCCAGGACTGGAGGAAATCTGGGCAGAAATTCAAACAAGAGCTTGAAAGGAGAAATCACAGAGAAACACTGCTTGCTGGCTCACTCACAGGCTCATGCTTACCCAGTGTTATTAAACAGTCCAGGACTACCTGCCTAGGGAATGGTCTGCCCACAATGGGCTAGACCCTCATACATCAATTAATAACCTCCACAGCTTCATGCCCAGAGGATGGTATGTTATAGGCAATCCCATAATGGTGGCTTTTCTCCATGTTGACTCTAGGCTGTGTCAAGCTGACAACTAAAATTAACTGGAACACATACTATATCAAATAATTCCAGAACACATGATCCTAGTAGTTTTTATGCATGCAATGAAAGAAGAGCTCCTGTATGATCTATGCTTTGGTTTTTCACAGACACTTCCAAGTACCCTCATATGTTTCCTCTATTTTTTTTTTTTTTTTTGTGGATAAGCAGCACATACTTGAACATGTAGTAGATATGTAGTAACTTTGTATGAATTTTTTTATTTAAATTTGCCTGCTTTGACTTTAGTGTCATGTAAAGTGGAGGAAACTTTCTGTTCGAGAAAGCCTCAAGCGGCCTTTGATCCCAGAAGTCCTTGATGAGGTCGTTTTACCTGTGGACTGATAAGGATGCTTATTTCCATATGCGTTCTCTTTTTCATTTTTTTTCCACAGTGGGTTTTTGGGTACAGTTATGAAGTCATGCCAGTTTGGAGAATCAAAAGAAGACACAGCTGGTTCTAGAATAATAATATGAGTTATAATCTGGCAGAATCTCTGGTTAATATTTCTCTTAGGTTCTTTGTGATTCTGGGTGAAGCCGTAAAATCAAAGAAACAAGTGAATGCTTGAGCTATAAATAAACGATGAATGAATGGTTTTCCAGAGTCTGGCTCTGATGCTTATGGGTGGATTTAAAGACACAGCTGTGGAAATGGCCTCAATGTGTATGTGAACAACAGAAATAACAGAGATAAATCTAGTCTCCTCCCGCTGCCATCCTCAGCATATAGCATGGAACAAATCTGTGCCAGCTAGCTATGAGACACTTTTTTAAGTCAGAGCAACCACTCTGATGGGGTCAGTGGTCTGCTTTCCCCTCAGCATTCTCTCACTGGCCTCATTTTCCCCAATAGAGACTGGAGCTGTGCCAGTCATAGGCAGGGCAAGACCTGCATTGATTTCACCTATGGGGAATTGGTCAAGTGTTTGCAGGGATCATGGGCTGGGAACAGTATGTGTGTGAAGAATGAGGACTTTAATTTTATAAGATATATGTCACACAAGGACTCTAGTTTTCCTTAGTTTCCTAGTAAAAAAATAATTTATAGAATCAAAGACCAGGAAGGAAAAGAAAAAGAATATCTTGGCAGATCTAATGTGATGACCTTTCCTGGAAGCTGGGTTAAGTTTCCTTGATCCGGATCTGCCTTGCTACTTTAAACCTGGAAAAAAGAAAGAACAGAACCCATGAGATTCGAAGTAGTGGAACAAGTCATCCATGTCCCATGACCCTGTTATCACTAGTTCTGAACCATTCTCTGCTCACTTTTCCAATGACTATTGAGAATGATGTAAGATAGTAACTATTATGATAAAGATGTATAAAATAGAAGCGTATACTCATCTGTAAATCAAAGATTCCAGATAGCCTTAGTAATCTTACAATGAAATAAGTCCAGAGGTCTTTTCCTCAAAGGAAAACATTTTAAAATGCAACAAAATTCCATAGAGTAGAAATATAAATGAAAATAAAGTATTAACTGTGTAGAAACAAACACCAGATACGTATCAGAGTTTTTCTTTATACAGTAAGGTATTAACAACTAAAAGAAAAAAATATAGTGTTATTTAATGGAGGAGAGTATGTGGATTTTAAAAATGACTATATTCAAATTGTTCCTTATGTCTGATGTTCCAACAAGTCTGATTGAAAATGCAGACAGGGAAGAGGCTGTTCAGATAAGGTCAGGTAACTTAGAGAGTCCAGGAATAGTGTCATTATTTTAAACACACACACACACACACACACACACACACACACACACACACAC
>NW_026592279.1:0-16220 GCF_907164565.1 Psammomys obesus | reverse complement strand
ACACACACACACACACACACACACACACACACACACACACACACTGAATAATGAAGTTGATGTTCTCAAAATGAAACTGAAATCATTGTTTTATGTAAATAAAGGGTGAAAGCAGAATATACTAAAAAGAAAATGTTCTATAGAAAATGGAGGTAGGATGGTGCAGTGAAACAGCATTGAATATCATGTGGTAAGGGGAGGCTGGGGAAGCATGAAAAATGCTGTCCTTCAGAATTCACATGTGTCAACATATTATTCTATGTCTATTTGTCATCTGTCTGTTATCCTCCTCTATGTAATAAATGCCCTGCCATCTGTCATTTCTCTCTACTCTCTGTCTCTGTTTTATCTATGGATCTAAGTAACTATCTTGTCTGCCATCTATCATCTATCTATCTATCTATCTATCTATCTATCTATCTATCTATCCATCTGCCATCTATCTGTCTATCTATCATCTATGTATCTATACCTATAGCTGATTGATATTGATTATTACTTTCCTTCTCTGGTAGCATATAAGTATCTCCTAGCATCACAAACACCATTAGTAGAGGTGAAGCTTTCAGTTGGGCTTCCGCTCAGTTTCTCCATGTTCAGTAAGTGTCATTGTCAGCAATAGGGCCTTACCGTCAGGTTCTGGGGGGCAATGAATAACCTTTGTAATAGTCTGTGATATTTGGGGGCATTGATGCAGCTCCTTTGTCCAATGACTCAGTAAGCTTTAGCTCCCTTCTAGCACTGGAGATTTTACTCAGTGGAATAAGACATCCAGTTGGGGCATTATCTCCTCCATTACATGTTGATTCTATTTAATATATGTATATATTTTAGGAATCTTATACAGTGGTAGGTTTCCATATGACTTTAATATAAGTATATATATACATATACATATATAATTTATCTATCCATCATCCATCTACTGTATATTTGTCATGCATCTATCTATTCTTATACACCTACTTACATTGTGTGGTGGTGGGTGGGTAGGAAAAGTAGATAGGTGTATTCTGGTTTTTAATATCCTATAGGTAGAAAGTACTGATATAAATTAGGGTTATCCTTTCAACTCATCATAGCAGAGAAGACAAATCACTATTATATTTTCTATGTGTTTTTGAGCTGGTTCTCATGTAGTCTTGCCTAGCCTCAAATGACCTATATAGCTCAGGCTGGTTTTGAACTTCTGACTCTTTCATCTTGGCTTTCTGAGTACACAGAGCACAGCCATGCCTGGCTCACAATCTTAAAAATTAGCTGAGAAAATGTTGTCAAGATAAGTTTAAAATATGGGAAGGCAAATATGAGATAGAAGTGATTGATAATCTAATATAAATTAAACTTTAATCATTAGCTTCCTCTTCTAAGATCCAGCTCTGCAGTGCTAACAAAATCTTCAAGCACATACTTAAAGGTATAACAAAAACAGATAAACAATCAAACAAAATGTCCCAGAATTAATTAAGGATATAGCATGCAAATATGAACAGAGGAAATTCTAAGGAAATACTATCAATGTCTATTAAAAGCAAAATCATAGGCAAAGAACATCAAAAGAAATGAGAATAGTCATTTAATGTTGATGAAAAGTAAAATCTATAATGAAGACATCAAAGATACAAATCCAGGTTTACTACTAAAGCACAAAACCAAAGCAAATCTTTACACAAGCAAGCAGATCAGTGGAAACATAATTCCAGCTGAGGATTTTAACATAACCATTTTCAGGTCAGAACAAATAAAACAGAAGATAAATAACTTAAGGATTATGCAACTCATAAAGACGAGTTTATAACTGTGTCTTAATGATCTACATTACAGAAAATATTTCTTTCAATTGTGCATGGAATGTTACTGACAACGATAGCAGAAAATATCAGTAAAACTTCTAAACCTGGAATTATTCAGGCTTTGCTTTTTGAAATCTGGCACAACAGAGCCCAGAGGAATGACAGAGATTTCAGGGAACTGAGGAACCTCTGAAATGTGTATTGTAATTGGCTTTATTAATAGCTACTAGCACACACACATGCATACCTCTGCTTACTCATATACAGGACATACACACACACACACACACACACACACACACACACACACACACACACACCTCTGCTTTCTCATACAGAGGCCAGGCCAGGACTCCAGCTATTTGGTGTCTTTTACCACTGTCTACCTTCTTGCCTGGTACAGGGTCTTTCAATGAACCTGAAGCTTGCCTTTTCATCTACGTTGCTTAGATAGCTAGCTCTCATGATTCACCTATCTCAAAACTTTCAGTGCTGGGGTTAAAAGAACATACAGCCATGCCTGACTTTTTTCTCGAGATCTTAATCTCAGATCCTTCTGCTTGCTTGCTGGCCAACCACTCTTATTGAGCCATTTTGCCAGCTGCATAATTATTAGTTTTAAAACAGATGAAGCATAACTAATGAGCTAAGGAGACTCCCCAGAATATTTTAGAATAGATGTAGTACTTTGTGACAAGAGAAGGTTTTGTGACCTCAACAGTTCTCTGGTGGAGTCATGCCTTCATGTATTTGGTTATTCTGGAAGGTGGACTTCAGGAAGGACATTGAAGACAGATAAGGAAATTTGAAGGTGACAGCTAACAGCTGCTAACAGCTAACAGCTGCTAATGGGTATAAGTGCCAAGTAGGATGGAGAATGATAGTTTTATAATGGTGGCTGCTGGCACCTTTTGAGGACGATTCTGAGTAGAGGGGAAAAGTGGCCGATTCTGGACATAATTCCTTCTTAGTGATTACTGTAACCCAACAAGGGCATGGTTATGGTAAAGGCGAGAATATAAAACCTTTTCTTTTCTCCAGAGCTGAGGACCCAACCCAGGGCCTTGTACCTGCTTGGCAAGCGCTCTACCACTGAGCTAAATCCCCAACCCCCTAAAACATTACAAAAAAAATATTATAGCAGCACATAGCAAGTGTTTTTCAAGAGTTTGGTAAAACCTGTGAACGGTGGAACATTTTGTGACCCCAGCTACTCAGGAAACAGATAGAATAGTTACAAGTTTTGTGCTACTCTGAGCAGCTTAGAAAGTTCCTATGTGGGGGAGGGGTCATAGCTTAGTGATAGAGTGCTCATTTAGCATTTGTGAGGACTTGGGTTAAAGTCCTAGTATTACAAAACAACAATAAACTCCTTGAAAAAAGAAAGGTTTTTTTTTTTGTGAAAATTAAACCAAAGAAAATAAAATGTCAATGGCTTTATATTAAGAAAAATAAATTATAGTACACTGTAAAAAATGTATAGACTCATAGCCAAACTTTGAGCAGAGTTCAGGGAATCTTATGAAAGAAGAGGGAGACAGGAAACCTAGGAGGGGACAGGAGCTCCACAAGGAGAGCAACAGATCAAAAAATTCTGGGCACAGGGGTCTTGTCTGAGACTTATACTCCAAACAAAGACCATTCATGGAGATAACCTAGAACCCCTGCACAGATAAAGCCTATGGCAACTCAGTCTCCAAGTGGGTTCCCTAGTAATGGGAACAGAAACTCTCTGACATGAACTCAGTGGCTGGCTCTTTGATCACCTCCCCCTGAGAGGGGAGCAGCCATACCAGGCCACAGAAGAAGACAGTGCAGCTAGTCCTGATGAGACCTGATAGACTAGGGTCAGATAGAAGGGGAGGAGGACCTCCCCTATCAATGGACTTGGAGAGGGGCATGGGAAAAGATGAGGGAGGGTGGGATTAGGAGGAAATGAGGGACGGGGCTACAGCGGGTATACAAAGTTAATAAACCGTAATTAATAAAAAATAAATTTTTAAAAAGTGAGAAAAAAAACCTCATTTTTTCTTCTGAGGAATTACTGGCTGGAATGACACCTGCCTCTTGCTTATTTTCAACCCTAGTGATTCTCCTTAGAGCCTCTCCTGTTTGTTAAGACTGCTTTTGTGTTATTTGGTGCGATGACTTAGGAAATTATTTGCGTATATACATGACTAGAAATACTGGGTGCTGCTAAGTTTTTCTCTTCCCCTGTGTGTGTTGGATGTGCATCTGTGAGAGCATGCATGCAAATATCTTTTCCTGTCACAGATCTCACCTTGACTTCCTCTCTGAAGCTGGGCTGTTCTCAAACCGAGACCACCACCATTGCTGAATCTCAGGGTGTTTTTCTGCATTTGATTCTACAAGAACATTTCTTTATTTTTTAATGTTTATATTTGTGAACATGGATTATGCACATAATCTCTGTAGAAAAAATCCTTATAAGGAAATTGCTCTATCATAATGTTATGACTATATAAGAATGTTTTATTAGTGTATAATAATATATTGTAATACTGTATACATCCTTTCTTGTGCTTCTGCACTAGTCAGTCTGTACCAGCCTGATGATATTATACACACATGTGTACAAGCAGAAAGTACTGGCACATGTGGACAAAAAATAGTGTCCCCTTGCTTTGATATGTTCTTTCTTGTTTGTGTATGTTTTCTTAAGTCTAAAAGCCAACACAATTTCTTTTTCTATGAAATGTAATTTTTATATATACTAATTTTTCTATTTAGGTTTGTCACTTTTCCTCCTGTTGATTTCTGTGAACCCTTTGTAGTTGATCTTACACAAAAAGCTGAAAAGCTATTGAACATCTTATATATAAATAAATTTAATTCTTTTATCCCACGTGAATCACCTAGTCATTTTTCTATGATCTTTTACTCTGCTGATTTTCCCCAGAGCATTTGGTATTTCTGTTACTGTTAGTTTTGCAATAGTGAAGACCTAGCCTCCATGCACTTAGTAACTAAATCACAGCCAATCTGACAGAAGACCAGAGTGTGTGTTCTTAATTGGTGTAAAAGCTGCCTTTTAGCTATGAGCCCTTAACATATTCTTCTTGCCTTGAGAAAGTTGGATGTTCTGTGTGGAACTTGCTTTTTCTTCAGCTTTGCCAGGTGAAAGCTGTGTGACCCCTGTCCACTGTGGGTTTCAAATTCCAGAGGCTAAGCAATCTCTTTGATTTTTCATTTTCAATTTAGGACTATTGTTACTCTTCTTTGAAAATTCCTGTCATTGTTGAGGTCTACACTTTGAGTTTGCAGCCTTCTTCCTACCTTTTGGACCACTCTCTCATGCTTCTACTCAGTCACAGAGCTTTGTCTCACATGTCTCTTCAAGCAAGTTGCTGGCATTATCTCCATTTCTACACCTGCTTGGTTGAATCTGCTCAGAATGCCAATATTTCAGCCTGGCTGACTTGCGATCTTCACTTGCCCAGAGCTGTCCAAACACTCATTCTCATGGTTGACATATTCTTATTTCAATGACTTATCTGATAATGGCTTACCTGTTCATTGTCACAAGTGAAAACATTGTTTGGAATCTTTTAAAAATGTATTACTTAGGCACAAGACTTTGCCTTTTGTTGTTGTTGTTTCTAGCTCACTAATTCTCAAGGGGAAAATAATTTATTGTAATGTAATTCATTGATTCTATTTTTTTTTTCTGGTTTTATGTTTTCTTCTAGTTTTTGTTGCAAGCTAAATCACACAGCCTGCCATTATAACTTTTGGGAAAAAAATAGCATTACCCTGGCTCTTTTCCCCCATGTTGTACATACCAATCTTGGATGAACTCAATCATCTATCCTGTGTACATTTGTCCCTGAGTAAACAATCAGGGTGTCAGGTACAATGAAAACACAGTTATATTAGTCATCACATAGAAACTTCAGTCATGTGAGCATTCACTGGCAACCTTGACACATCCTCACTCACTTCAAACTCCTTTCTTTCTGACTTTATTCTCACCTTCAGTCTTATTTTTATTTTTATTTTATTTTTTATTAATTACAGTTTATTCACTTTTTATCCCAGTTGTAGCCCCTCCCCCCTCCCCTCCCAATTCCACTCTCCCTCCCTCTTCTTCTCCTATGCCCCTCCTCCCCCAGTCCAGTGATAGGGGAGGTCCTCTTCCCCTTCCATCTGACCTAGTCTATCATCAGGTCTCATCAGGACTGGCTGCATTGTCTTCCTCTGTGGCCTGGTAAGGCTGTACCCCCTCAGGTGGAGGTGATCAAAGAGCCAGCCAATGAGTTCATGTTAGAGACAGCCCCTGTTCCTATTATTGGGGACCCCCTTGGACACTAAGCTGTCATGGGCTACATCTGTGCAGGGGCTCTAAGTTATCTCCAAGCATGGTCCTTGTTTGGAGCATCAGTCTCAGACAAGACCCCTGTGCCCAGATTGTTTGGACTTTCATTCTTATGATCATGCTTTGTCTCTGAGCAAAATGGTTTTCAGAAGAGAACTCTCTCATCATCTCACCCACTCCACACAGACTTGTTCCAGCTCCCAGTAGCTCCCCTTTATTGTTGCAGCAACTGATTTTTAAACTTTTATATTATCAAAGACCAACCCTTATACCTATACTTTGCATTCTGCTCTCCAAAGATTTTTAGTGACCTCTGGTTGTTTCCCCCTTACCTGTTTCACCATCCCTCTGGAATTATTTCCATGAAGATTCTATCATTGCTTTTCATCCTACATACTATTTCTTCTTTGTCCATGTTCCCCCATCAGCCCTACTTTACCCATATACCTTCTCACACATTTATCTAAGAAAGGATTGTGCAGGGCTTTATAATGCTTTGCTCATATCTACTCTGATACATCGCAAGGCCGTTTGCAGCCTTTCCACTCTAGTCTGACTTACAGCACACAGGTTACTGTCATGTTCATAGCTGGTCTCTCAGGTGCAGCTGACCTCTGCTCATCCCTCATCCTTCACTTGGTATCACCCTTGTCTCTGCATCAGTGGTAACATTTTCTTGTATGGTAACATGATGTCTTGTCTCCCTTCTCAGATCACCCTTTCTGTTATACCTCTCCATGGTCCTCTTCTATCCAAACAAAAAGCAGTGCCCTCCAGGCTACAGCTCTTGCCTCATTTCTTTGTTCCTTCTCCCTTTCCTACTTGAGAAGTAGGATATTAATATCTCTAGTCCTTATATTTTCTGTGAACTCTACACTTTGATCCAAATGCCCAATTACTTCCTCAAGTCATACATAATAGGATCTGTCTTAAGCTACACTTTGCACTGTAAACATGCTTCCTTCTGTGTGTTCTTTGTCACTCCTTGATGCTTTTGTAGAATAAATATAGCCTGTTTTCTTGTTATTTCCTGCCTCTTTCTTATGCAAGCAGAGATAATCAATTTTTCCTCTACTTTTTTAAATCAATTACTTCACTTTCTTTCAGTCTTTGGGCACACAGCCTGTTCTTGAGACCTAGATCACTGTCACTGGGGAAGGGACCTTGTGTTTTCAACATCTATATTTCCCCAACTGGCAGCCAGTTTGGATGTGACCGCAGAAAGCATTTTGCTGTTTTCAGAAACACAAATAGCCATCAATTGCAGTTTAAAAGCTGAGTCCAAGGATTTATCTTTCTTAGAGAGTACACTCTTAAGTTGTTCTAAATTCATATGTTCAAAGTTAGAAGTGAGCTGGCTTCTTGGCAGCCCCAAAGTTTATATGTGAGAACTTTCTGATTTATTAGATGATGTCAGCCTAAGATGTTGTCACTAAGCCACAAAGGACACTTCTAAGGCTGATATGAGCTTCACTTTTACTTTTATTTGGCATGTGTTTATGCCTTTCCTGTTAGGGTAAATGAAATATTTCTAATGTAAATAGATCATAAAAAGGTAATATGCTTAAATTACGTCAAAGTTGCTCAACAAAACCATTTCACATGTCAAGAAAAACCAAAGTTGTGTGTGTGATGTTGTATATTGCATATACATTATACATATCTGTATTTTATATACATTATATATACTCTAAAGACAGACTGCCAGGAGCTGAGTGTGTTATGCAGCCCTCTGTCCAGCTCTAGCCCTGGGAAGGTGGCAGTCACCTTCCATTCTATTAAACAAAATGTGTCTGCCTTTCTTGGAAAACGTGTCTTAAATCCATCTTTTTTTTTCCCATGTCCAACCTTCTGTGTTCTCTTTTATGAACAATGAAATTTCTTCTGTTCTGTCTTCTACATCTCTGTCCCTGGTCAGTCTACCCTATATGTAGCATTCTGAGCATTCTCTGCAACAAAAATACAATTTATATCCTTTGACCACATATTGTAGCTTTTCATATTGTTTCATTTATTCTTTTAATCATCTTATAACCTAGATACTGTTGTCATCTTTACAGGGGTTCAGTAATTTAAACACAAGGTCGCACAGGCAGAAACTTGGAGAGTTCCAACGTAAGTCCAAGCTACTTCTCATTAGAGCTCACACATGGCCAAACACAAATCCATATTCTCACTAGAATGTACCATTTTCCTCCTTACAGCAACTTGGACTCTTGTAGATCAATACTTTATTTGTATTGCCTCTAGGGACTTTGAAAATCACAGTTGACTTCCTTACAATGGCGATCATTTGTTTTTTGGAACTCAACATCAAAGTGAGCCTTATTTAAGGTAGCGGAATTAGGAAGGCTCATGTGACTTCATCCTGAATTCCTAGGGGCTCCACTCAGCTGAAGCGGATTTTATACACACTGTTTTGGGATACCCTTGAAATGGACTCAGTGTGGCATTTTTTTTTAAATCCAAAAGTACAGATTAATTTAGAAAAGTACCAAGGTAATTCTAGAGAAATAACATATTTACATACTTTTTCTGCAATTGACTGCAGAGAACTCACTAGTCGAACATCAGTTAATCATAGTAATCAAAGATGGAGAAGGAGACTACTCATTCTTTGCAATTTCCCCATCAAGGTCTGCACAAAAACAAGCACTTTTCATTTGTTCTTTCCAAACCACCCTCTTGAGGCTGTTGTAATCATCTTTGTTTCAGTTCAAATCCATCTCGCTCATGGTTTAAATGTCAGTGTCTTCCCACTGCCTGCTCAACAAAAGCCAGATCCGATTTTAACGTTCAGACACTCTCTGATCCTACCTTATCTGCCTCTCCCTTCTTCATTACTGTTTTTCACTTTCTGTGCATTAGAATCTCAGTAGTGAACTTGGTAACTCTCTGTAAGAAACACCATTCTTTCTTGTTCTGTGTCTTTGCTCTCTTGTTCTCTTGTGAGTGAAATATTTTATCCTTCTAAAATCTCTATGTATTAATGTTTATTGTTAATGTATTTATTAATGAGGGTATAACTTCATTTTTACCATGGCTCCTTAGCATATTCAAAGCCCTAGCTTTGATCTTTTAAAAATTTTATTTTAATATTAGTTACAGTTTATTAACTTTGTTTCCCAGCTGTATCCCACTCCCTCATTCCTTCCCAATCCCACCCTCCCTCTATCTTCTCCTCCCTGCCCCTTTCCAAGGCCACTGATAGGGGAGGACCTCCTCCCTTTTCATCTGACCCTGGTTTATCAGGTATCTTCAGGACTGGCTGCAAAGTCCTCCTCTGTGGCCTAGCAGTATTGCTCCTCCCTCGGAGGGGGTGGGGGGGTCAAAGAGCCTGCCATTGAGTTCATGTCAGAAATAGCCGAGCTTTGATCTTTTGTTTACTCTGTAAACAAAACATGGTTGTATATTCTTGTAATCAGGAGGGAAATTGGAAAAAAAATCAAAGTCATATTCAGCTACATAGCTGATCAAAGGCCAGTTAGTTCAGATCCTTTCTCAAAAAATATCATGTAAAGCACAGAATCAAATAGCACAATAGTTTGTCCTACTGTGCAACAATTTTCCTCATGGCTTGGCTTGTAGCAGTGGAGTGCCTGAAAAGTCTAAAGAGCTGGTAGAGTCTTCAGTGGCTCTGAGTGGCTTGAAAGATGATAAAGAATAGGGGCTAAGCGGATTAACTAGGGACTCAGGTTCAGAGGTCACCAAATTAGGATTGCTAACCAATGAGAGTGACATTTGGCCAGCTCTCAGGGAAAGCGATGAGAAAGTAATGATCAACATGTATTGCTCCAAAGACACTGGCAGAGTTGAAGCTGCTGTTTTGTCCTGTGATAACAGTGTCAGCACTGTGTGGTGTATCTGTCAGAATGTGTCTTGTCAGTGATTGTGAGCAGTGACCAGATTCAGGACCAACACAGAGAGAGTGAACACCTCTTCTAGGGCCTCAGTTTAGACCACAGACATTATGCTGTGCGCTCATACCTCCAAAGTAACTGGGATGTTCTGACAACGTATTGTCTCTCATACAACTTGAAATTTGAGTCCTATTATTTTATACCTCACTGTCTACAGTGTAGTATAAATTAGCATATATTACATTGTTTTATAATTACCTCACCAACCACATGATGGCAGTACGCTGGGTTAAAAGTATTACGTGAAATCAGTATTATTGCCATTTTTATGATTCTACTCTGAAATTTCATTTAAAAATGTACAAAGTGCTTTTAAGTCTAGAGATGGCGTAGAACACTACAACAGCACAGGTTTGCGTCTGCAGAACCACAGTGGCTGCCAAGGAGTGCTGCCAAGAGGTTTCTCACTGGAGCCTTTGTAGATTTGTATTGCTATGGAAATGTTCAGGCAGATGACATTAAATGCATCTTGAACAAAAAGTGCTGTGTTCTTCATTTTCATTTTTCTCTTTCTTTTCTTTGTACATGGTTCAGCTGTTAATGAATGGGATTGCATTACGACCTTCACCTGAACTCTGGGGTCCTGCCTATATGGTGCCAACATTAGAATAGGGGTAATTATTCATCTCTCAGCTATATGTTCCAGTACTTTTGGCTGTATTGTTAGTGCAATCAACAGAAATGCCATTCAGCCAACAGTTTTCTTCTCTAATAATGGCATGACTGCAATAATACCTATTGAGTGTGATTGTTAGGAGATAAAACAAGCTAATGAATATGTTATAAACACAGAATTTTCCTGTAGCTGATAGCTGCTGTGCTGATCAATTGCTTTATTCTTGAATAAAATTAGCATCATGTTGAATAGGTCAAGGACCAGAGTCAGGTCATCATATTGTGAGTGAGGACTCCTCTGCTCCTGGTTAAAGTGGTGTTTTTCTGAGTCAGCTCTGTGGATATCTGGGGTACAGAGTCCCTGGTGATTTTCATTGCTTTTCATGAATCAGTAGTTTTTTATTTTTAATTTATTTTTTTATTATTACAATTTATTCACTTTGTATCCCAGCTGTAGTCACCTCCCTCATCCCCTCCCAATCCCATCTTCCCTCCCTCTTCTCTTCCCATGTCCCTCCCCTAGTCTACTGTTAGGGGACAACCTCCTTTCCTTCTATCTGACCCTAGCCTCTCAGGTCTCATGAGAACTGGCTGCATTGTTTTCCTCTGTGGCCTGGTAAGGCTGATCCCTCCTCAGGTGGAGGTAATCAAAGAGCCAGCCCATACGTTCAAGTCACAGACAGTTCCTGTTCCCCTTACTAGGGTACCCACTTGGAGACTGAACTGCCATGGGCTACATCTGTGCAGGGGTTCTGGATTATCTCCATGCATGGTCCTTGGTTGGAGTACCAGTCTTAGAAAAGACCTCTAGGCAGACAAGGAGAGCAACAGGAGCTGTAGTTTTTAAACATAAAGGAAAGACATGCATACATAGGCTTACAGGAGTTGATGGAACTTTGACTTCACTCCAGTGATGGACAGTGGCCTAGAATTGTCAGCTCAGATGAACTGCTCCTCCACCGACTTGCTTTTGGTCAGAGTATTTTATCACAAAAATAGAAGTGAAACTAAAATAACTATGTAGTAGTGTAGTAGTCCTAATATTGTAGTTTGGATGAAAAATGACATCACAGGCTCAGGTGTTTGAACACTTGTTCTCCAGCTGGTGCTGTTTTGGAAGGTTGTGGAACCCTTAGGAGGTAGAGCATTACTAGAAGAAGCTAGTCACCGGAGATGGTCTTGGGGCTTTTTTTTTTTTTTTTCCTGCCCCTTTTGATTCACTTTCTGCTTCCTGAATTCAGCCTCAAAGGAGCATTTTAAATGATATGCTCCTGGTTTATGTCTTTTTTTTTTTTTTTTTTTTTTTTTTTTTTTGCTTGTGTTGCAAAGGTCAGAGTCTTGTGGTGAGAGTAGACACTGAGGGACAAAATTAGAAGCAGGCACACTGATGTTTTTTATTTATATATCTAAACCTGTCCAGCATTCTTTACATCAATGTCTGTGTTATATCCCAGTAGCTGGAGGAAACTAGTGGTTTAGTTCCAGTGCAAGTGTGTGTCAGTGTCATCATTGGTATATAGTCTGTGTGTTTTCTGAAGGGTTCATGTATTTGAAGCTTGGTCCCAGGGTAGTGGTAGGGTAGGGTGGGTCCGTTTAGAAGTGAGAGTTCCTTAGTTATTTACAATAGTCCTCCTTTAGGCTTTAGGTTGCTCTCTAGAAAGTGTGTTTTTGTCAAATTGTTATTCCCACCCAGCTTTCTCTGCACCCTTGCCGAAGATGTGATTACATGCTTCTACACATGATCCTACCATAACATGATTTTTAACACTGCCTCTATCAGAGGGTCAACTAATCAGGCTACCTTTCCTTAAATTTAAATCTTGGCGCTGGGGGTAGCTTGTCACTATTTCCATAGTATGTCTGAGGTCTTGGGTTTAGAAAACAAAACCAAACCCCAGAGCTTAACCTCTATAACTTGAGCGAAATAAACTTCTTTTCAGGGCACAGGGCTCATTGGAGTATTAATTACTTGTGTTGTTGCTGAGACAGAACAGCTGAGTAAAGCAACTTGCAGAAGGAAAGGTGTGTTTTCTAACACTTCTAGAGTATGATCTATTATGGTAGTGAAGTAAATGGCAGCAGGAACTTGAGACTAAGGCCATATTTTATTCTGGGAAAGAGAGACAGAGTGAGATAATGGACTATATCTGTGTGTATGTGAGAGAGAGAGAGATGAGAGATATAGAGAGATAGGTAGGTAGGTAGACAGATGATAGCTAGGTGAGTGAGATATAGATAGATAAAGATAGATTATAGGTGTGGACAGAGGATATATCATGTATATCATATACAGAGACGATATATGTCATATAGAGATGATATATAAATAAATAGATAGATGAGGTGGGGACAATAGTATTCAGCTCACTCCTTTTCATTCCATTCATGAGTGAGGGAGTGTCTTCTTACCTCAATTAACTGAATCTGGATAATCTCTCACAGACATACCCAGTTACTAACCTGATCTAAACAATTCTAGATCCTACCAAGTTGACAACCAATATTAACAATCATCTATAGAGACAAAAATCCAATAGTGACAAATGTGAAAGGATGAGGTATCTGGCATCATTTCTTCAGCCTCTGGGCTTTGAACTATCCATCAGTCTTTCTGACTTTAAACACTTTTACTTTCCATTTGGATGCCCAGGCTGTGTTAGAATAAGGTACTCTTTTGCTGTATCCTGGAAGAACTAGTGTCCTCATCTGGCTGAACAGTATCTCTGAGGATGAGGTGGAACTGGAGGGCTTCTCCAGCCATGATTGCAGCAGGTAAAACATGCAGTTAGAGTTGAGTGAGACTTGATTTTTTTCCTCACAGTTGGCAGTCCTCACCCCTCATTGCTGCCACTGTTTTTTAGTCTGCATCCCAGGTCATATGGGTATGGGAAATTCTCACCCCATCAGCACCAATTCCTAGTTGCTTTCATTCATTTTCATAACAATTCATGATTCCTTTATCAGCCTCTATCCCAATACTGTATCTAACCAGACCAAATTTATAGCTCTCACGTGGAAAGCCCCTGTCTAAGAGTACAGAGAAAAGGTCTTGGGTACAGGAGAAAAAAGAATAGATAACAAGTGGGCTGCTGACCCTTCATGCTGTGTTGCTCTCTGTTTTATGTTTTCTGTCTGGGTGATTGTGATGATGGCGATGATGATGGTGATGACCAAGGCTGGAATCGAACTTTCAGCAATCCTTCCTCAGCCACTTTCTGAGTACTTAGACTACAGGCATATGCCACCAGACTTGTTCAGATATTTTTGATGTATTAGTGCGTGTGTTTATGCATGTGCATGTACAGGTCATTGTGTGTGTGAGCAGAGGCAGAGGTTGACATCCAGTATCTTCCTCAACCACTCTATTAGATACTGAGGTAGGGGCAGTGAACCCAGAGGATAGTGACTTGGCTAGTGTACCTAACCTGTTTACTCTGGGGACCCCACTCACCAGCTTCTGAGTGTTGGGCTCACAGGCATACTGGCACATCGGGATACAAGCTCATGACTACACAACAACAAGCTTTTTATCACTGAGCCATCTCTAGTCCCCGGAATTGTTTTTAACTAAAGACTAAACTTGGCTTTGACTTTGGGGAGAAAAGGATGAAAATGCTCTTTTACAAATATCATAGCTAAGAGCAAAGTAATTAGAATTAACATTTTTATTAAACTTGCAGTAAGGAATGAAGAAGAAAGAAAAATCATTATGTTTATATTCTGGAAAAAAACTTTTTTGCTTTAGTCAGGTTAGGTGATGCCTAAGGGATTTAATGCTTTTGAGATATGGAAGAAAATAGAAATAAGAATATTTCATTTGTTACTTGTGTTATAAATTATAGCATGTTGCTAAAATTCATGGAAAGATCTGTTTAGTCTATTTTTTCATTATTATACTGACAAATGTTATCATTGTATGTGGATAGAAAATATTTTTTTGAAGGCTAAAAACTTCTCTGTCTTGCCCTAATATTATTTATAAATGTTTCAAACTTGATGTTCTGTGAAATTGTTTGGACGTGAAAGTACTTTAAATACCACAGTCAGCTTGAACACAGCAGGGTAAAGGAGACTATTGGATGCCTATTCTGGATACATTGTCTTTTATCACACCAAGGTTCAGCAAAGTATGGTGGGTTTGTGACATCCAGTTTGTAAATAAGGCTTTATTAGAAGCCAGCTCTACTCATTTGTCTATCGTTCAAGCCTGTTTCCATACTACAGTGTCAGGGTTCTCTAACTGTGAGAGAAACAAGCTTCACAAAGGCTCTGTGTTATCTGACTCATTTTTGGGAGTGTGTGTGTGTGTGTGTGTGTGTGTGTGTGTGTGTGTGTGTGTGTTCATGTGTATGCAGGTCCACATACAGACATGAGCATTTGCAGACCAAAGGACAACCTCAGGTATGATTCTTCAAGAGCCTTCCACATTTGTGCTTTAAGACCTGAGATCCTGTCTTAATAATTTCACTGGCCTGGAAATTATCAAGCAGGCTTGGATGGCTGCCACATGATCCCAGGATCCCACCTGTCACTCTCACCAGCTCTGGGATTAGAAGTATGTGTTATCACCTCTGGCTGTTTTCTTTTTTAATGTGGATTGTTGAGATCCAAGTAAAGTCTTCATGCTGACAAGGCAAGCACTTTACTATCTGAGCTATCTGCCAGCCCACTTTCTGATCTTTTATAGACCAAGTGTGACAACCTCTGTTATAGATGCAAGTTTCACAATTTGACCTCTGACCTCTGGTTTCAAATGCATAATTTGCAACAGGTTTCTGAAATGACTGCTGCTTTCCTGTGAGTTCTGATTTCTCTCTCTCTCTCTCTCTCTCTCTCTCTCTCTCTCCCCTATCTCTCTGTAGGTGTATATCATTTAATATTCTGTAGCTTCAATAAAGTATATTGTTCTAGATTTTATATGCTTGATGATGGAAGTTTACTGAGGACCATGGCCATACGCCAAGGGAGGTGACTCAGAATTTGGGCTTTCTATAGACACCTAACAACAGTCTGAGAAAGATAATAATCTAGATAGATTCAGTGAAATGGTGAAATAGTACTTCTCTGAATCTGTTTAAAGTGGTATTTTTTTCTAATTAATTTGACAGATAGTCAGCTAGGTAGCACATAAGCAAACTGAGTCTTGGAGCAATTATTTGCTTAAAGAAATATGTTCTAGGGGGTAAATCCAGGCTTAAACCTGAATTTGACCCAAAAGTTAACAGACATCCTTTCTCCAACCACATCTGATATCTTTCCAGGTAAGCCGCAATAAGTCAGACAAATTCCACAGATTTGTACCGATAGCAACTAGTCATTTTCCCTCAGCTCCCACCATCTCCTGCTGCATGTAGAGGTCAAGTAAATACAATTTTTTTTCTAGCTGTAAAGCAAGAGCACAAGCTTCTTACCCAACTGCTATTCATATCTCATGTCTAATATTTTTAAAGTGTATCTTCAGAATGGTGATAGAGGTCAGTGTTCACATTTCTTGGGAGATTTGAGACATTTTTTTTTTTTTAAGGAAGAGTGAGACATTCCCCCCATCAGAATTTC
>NW_026592278.1:0-8598 GCF_907164565.1 Psammomys obesus | reverse complement strand
GGGGGGCTCTGGGGCCTCGGCGCTGGGCTCTGTGGGGCTGGGGGCCTCTTCCTCTGCAGCTGGGGAGGAGAGGACGGGTGAGCAGGGACTGGGAAGGAGGTGACATGGCAGCTTCCAGGGCTCCTGAGCCCAGTTCAGAGACGCTCCCTGAGGACCAGTGGCCCTGTCACCTGACAGCAACCAACAAGCTCCCGTGTCCCAGCTGAGGGGACCTGGACAGCACAGCAAAGGCTTCGACAGCCCGGCTGCCCAGGAGCTCAGGCCAGCCTCAGGGATGGAAAATGGGCCATAGCCTTGACCCTGGCAGGATAGGGTACCAACCAACCAGGGCCTGCTCCCCACTCATGTCACCAAGGGGCTGAGGGCCACCTCTCCTTGAGTTGTCCCTGAGTACTGCTCTGTCCACTCACCCGTCACCCCGACAGCAGACACGGGGCCCGCACGCTGGCCACTGTGGATGCCATACAGGTTCAGCTTGTACTTGTGGTCTGGCTCCAGGCCGGGGATGGTCACCTGGTCCTCGTGTCCTGGCACCCGCACCACCTTGGGCTGCCCGTCCCCGTTCCTGTACTGGATCAGGAAGTGGTCAAACTGTCCCTGGGGGACGGTCCAGGAGAGGCCCAGGGAGTCTGGGGTGGCACCCGTCACGGTCAGCTCTCCCAGGAGTGGCTCCTTGGGGGGCTCTGGGGCCTCGGTGCTGGGCTCTGTGGGGCTGGTGGCCTCTTCCTCTGAAGCTGGGGAGGAGATGGGCGGGTGAGCAGGGCCTGGGAAGGAGGTGACACGCAGCTTCCAGGGCTCCTGAGCTCAGTTCAGAGACGCTCCCTGAGGACCAGTGTCCCTGTCATCTGACAGACAGCCACCGGGTCCCAGCTCCCGGGTCAGCTGAGGGGACATTCAGCACAGCACAGCACAGGCCTCTATGGCCCTGCTGCCCAGGGAGACTGGCCAGCCCCAGGGGAAGGCACACAAAGCAAGTCTACTGGGCTGAGCAGACCTGGGTCCTAACCACACCCCGCCACGGACCCCTACGCACCTGCCAACAGAAAGTCTGAGGGTTTACCTTCTGCTGTGTCCAACATGGGGTGTCCCCGAGTCCACTCACCCGTCACCCCGACAGCGGACACGGGGCCCGCACGCTGGCCACTGTGGATGCCATACAGGTTCAGCTTGTACTTGTGGTCTGGCTCCAGGCCGGGGATGGTCACCTGGTCCTCGTGCCCTGGCACCCGCACCACCTTGGGCTGCCCGTCCCCGTTCCTGTACTGGATCAGGAAGTGGTCAAACTGTCCCTGGGGGACGGTCCAGGAGAGGCTCAGGGAGTCTGGGGTGGCACCCGTCACGGTCAGCTCTCCCAGGTGTGGCTTCTCTGGAGGAGGCTCAGAGGTCATGGTGGGCGCCTCCTGTGTGGTCACAGCTTCCTGCTCTGGATCTGGAGACACAGGGATGGGTTATGGCTTCCCTGTCCTCAGCTCCCATGTAAAGGCATTTCTAAAGACAAAGCCCTGCCGAGCAGAAGGGCACTGGCCACAGAGGGCACAGCTCGTCTTTCCCATGACTTCCACACTGCCATGTTTTGCGCCCCACCTAGGCGTTCCCCTCCTCCATCCACCAACACCCCCCACACAGCTTTGCCCTGCCTCTAGCACCTGCCAGGTGTGAGCACACCCCACGAGGCCACTTCCCCGGACCTCCCTGCCCTGGCTTCTCCTTGCTGGCTCCCCCCTCACCGGGTTCAGGGCTTTGCTCCCAACAGTCTTGGAATAGCACAGAAACCTCAGCCCCCCCTCCCCCCGATGCCATCACTCCAGATGGTGGGCAATCAGATGGCTCTGGCCGGGGACAGCTGGAAGTTGGCTCCACAGCACCCACACCAGGGCTCGAGGTTCTTTGTGGAATGAATGAATTGATACATAGGACTAAAAACCTAAAACTGCAACGTACATACATATGTGCCAGGCATGATGGCGCACGCCTTTAATCCCAGCACTTGACAGAGGCAGGTAGATCTCTGAGTTTTAGGCAGCCTGGTCTATAGAGCAAGTTCCAGGACAGCCAGGGCTACACAGAGAAACCCTTTCTTGAAAACCAAACTGATACAGAGTTAATAAAATGTAACTAATAATAAAAATTAAATTAAATTAAAAAAAAAAAAAGAAAACCAAACTGAAAAAAATAAAACAAATGAGGTGGGTTTCTAGCTACAGAGTGAAAACCCTAGTCTCTTTGCTGTTCCCTCTCTGGCTGGGCGTATCCCACAAAGGCAGAGCCTCTGCAAGGCATCTTAGGCCAGCACAGGCTCAGCACCAAATCCCAAGGCTGATGCCTCTGGTGTGGGTCTTTTTACCAGCAGCTGGATTCTTAGGATCCTGTTAGAAACAGGATCTCAGGCTCTAGATGTGTGCAGGGTCTGAGTCAGATTCCGGAAAGATGGTGTGTACTTGTTTTCTCTTAACGGAAACATCCTCGCCAAGTCTGCCTCAGGAAACTCCCAAAGCTTACAGGCCTCAGCATGGTTACAGAAGCATAACAACGGCAGAGAGGAGAAAACCTCCCAGGAGGCGCAAGCTGCACAGGAGCTCCAGGTGGAGCTAGGCTTGCAGTGAGCTCTCTTCACTCCCATGTCACCATATTCCCAAAGGTGATCCCAGTGGACACCTTGGTTCGCTAAGCTAGACATGGGTAGAGCTGTTTCTTGGGTCTGTTTTCCGTGCCTCATTTGGCATGCATAGATGTTCAGGCCTCCTCAGGAAAGCCAACCAACACAATTGGTGCTGGGGTACGGACCAACAGACCCAAAGGTGATTCGGGGAGCCGTGGGTGTGTGGTCACAGCTGAGGTATGTGACTAGGAGCTGCAGGGCTGGCCCCCGACCCCGCCACCTCCTCCACGTGCTGTGGGACAGTGAACCTTCTCGCTGTAATGACTGCGTGCTCTCTGCTGCAGGAGATAGGGCATGCAGCCAAAGCTAGAAGGATGTCTCCAAGACGGCGAACGGACTGGCAGATGCAGCGCAGTTCCTTAAAAGTAAGACACACGGACAAGATGGGAAGCAAGTCAGGGTGTCAGCTGCGAGGTCTTTGTGTGGCAAGGATGCGAAACGGCCTTCTCAGAAAGCGCCTGCCCATACAGAGAGGAAGTGCAGTGGGGAAAGTCCCGGGCTGCTCTCTGATCCTTAGCCTCTCCTTGGCGCCAGGGTAAGTAGAGGAAAGTCGATGAGAGGGAGGTATTAGCAGCTGTTGCCCGACACGGGGTGAAGAGGGTGAAGGTCAAATACAGGCTAAAGAGCCTGTGCTAGAACACAAATTCCTGGAACCCCTGCGAGGAACAGGATGAGGAAGGGGGAGGGAAGGACAGGAGCCGAGCCGACAGAGCTTAGGTCCGGCCGGGAGGGGAGGAAGGGAGAAACCGTGATTGGATATGCAGCAGTAATGACTGGGTTAGGGAACTATGGCGTCCGGGAACGCTCAGCACTGGACAGCTTGCAAAGACTTAAATTGAAAACAATGAAAGAGCCTCCAACAACCTCGGCTTGTGTAGCTGTGAAATAGAGGCAGATGGGATTAATCTGAGTGGAGATGGAGAAACTGAGAATCCTAACAGCTCATCCCTCCTCGAGACGAAGGCTGCCTGACCCAGGGCAAAATGGGGAAAATCAATCCTTGATGAAATGGCTCATAGGAGCCAACAGAACGCTTAGTCCCCACAAACATGGGGGCTTGGAGGCAGCAGCGGGGAGAAGGCATTGCTGGAGGCAGCGGGAAGAGAGGTGGCTCTGGTGCCCAGTTCATCAAGTCAGATATTCCAGGAAGGATAAAAGAGAGAGCTTCAGCCGGACTCGAGGGCACACGCCGTGAATGCCGGCCCTGCAGAAGCAGAGGCAGGTGGCTTTCTGTGAGTGTGGGGCTTGTCTGGACTATCTAGCAAGCTCTAGGCTAGCCAGAGCTCCACAGGGCTTCAGCGGCTTGCTGGGTCCCAGGAGGGGAAGTCAGACTCTGGGAGCTCAGGACGACTGAACGGCACGTAAACTGTCTTCATAAACTGCAGAAGCAGGTGAGAAGGAATGAAAGAGAGGCAAGGCAGACCGAAAGATCTGCTCTGGCCACTCAGAGGAACAACTGCCCAGGCTAGTGTGTGGACGTGGCCACATGAGCGAGCTTCGGATAGAGCTGACACCCGAACAGCAGTTCTCGGGAGACAGAGGTGATAGGGCAGAGCAGACTTACAGCGTTAAACTTGACCTGGGGGTGGGCGATCACCCCCTCCCCTCGAGCATTCCGCAACATCTCTCCCCTGCAAGAGCGTGTGGATCTGTGCTGGGGACAGAGATTGTTTAAGTGGCCCAGGGACCCTGCGCTAGCCATCCTATCAGCACACGAGGCTGATGAAAAGACAAGGGTCGGGGCTGGAGAGGTGGCTCAGTGGTTAAGAGCACTGGCTGCTCTTCCAGAGGTCCTGAGTTCAAGTCCCAGCAACCACATGGTGGCTCACAACCATCTGTAATGGAATCTGAGTTCCTCTTCTGGTGTGTGTGAAAACAGAGCATTTAAATAAATAAATAAATCTTTAAAAAACAAAACAAAACAAACAAACAAAAAAGAAAAGACAAGGGTCATGGCGGCCTGGAGCCCGTGAGAACTGGGGACCCAGCTCCAACAGCAGGCATGGGGGGTTATTGCACAGCTATGGGCCTGGCTTGGTCTTCCAAGGCCATCAAAGGCAAAAAGATACACAGTGGCCTTAAAGCAACAGTACCCTGTGGTGAGGAGGACACTTTATGAGAATCACCTATGTGCCCTGGAAGGCCAGACAGAGCAAGGAGCTCCTTCCCTCTGTGACACTGTTCTTTTTGTTCTGTTCTGTGGTTTTTTCAGACAGGGTTTCTCTGCGTAGCCCTGGCTGTCCTGGACTCACTTTGTAGACAAGGCTGGCCTGGAACTCACAGAGATCCGCCTGCCTCTGCCTCCTGAGTGCTGGGATTACAGGAGTGCGCCACCACACCTGGCTTATAGGCGACTGTTCTTAATGCTCCTCCTGATAAAACAACTGAGGAAGATGATGAGCTCTTTTGGTACTGGATTGAGCTTTGGCTCTGTTTCTTTACTAGTAGAACCCTGGCTGCTGGAATCCAAGACCGATTTGCATTCGTGTGAGATGGCCAACAGCGGGAAGAGACCATCTTTATTGGCCTCCTGTTTGTCATGGGATGGGTCTGGGCCCCTGCATTGTCATTCTGTCCACCTCTAGGGAAGCATTCGATTACACAGACGACATCGTAGTAGCCTCTAAACATTTTAAATACCTGCAAAATCATCTCAAGAGCGGGAAGGTCATGCCCTGAAGAGGCGAAGGAAGGTGTCCCCCCCAAGGGGGAAAGAGCACTGCCACAAGCTACCAGGCTGCTGAGTGAATCCCAATGTGAGGAGCTGGCTACCTTCCTATGCGGTGTTGGCTATGGAGGCCCCAAAGTCCAGGCTACGTAAAATGCTGCTGCTTACAGCAGCAAACCAGCTAGTAAGCCCCTGAAGACACAGCACAGGTGTGCAGGACCTGGGGAACTGGACTGAGACTGAACTGAAGGTCCCACTGCTCGTCTGTGTTTCTATTACCGACAAGCACCATGAAGTTGTCTCCAGCAGTCCTGCTTGGCCGTGGACCAATGCGGGCAAGGTGGACCCCCTGGACAATGGCAGCACAGCTGCTACGAGGACAATTAGACCTAAGGTCTGCTCCACAGGAGGGGATATATACCTCACACTGTAAACCGGGGAAAAAGCCCGTGGCTGGAGAAGACACAGGCCCCAACAGGAGGCAACTGCTATTGCCTTGTTAAACGGACACAATCTACCTATCAAATCGCCTTTTAAAATTCGTGTCTGCACCCATGGATTATGGCTGATAGTAACACCAGCTAATCATGGCAGGAAACTCATTTCTTGTTGGGATAATGTCTTCACACACTGTGTAAAGATGGGCTCTGGGTTATTCAAATGCTGATTTCTGTGCCAGCTGCAGATCCGATTCAGGTCAAACTTTGCAACTGTCATTTTTATGAAGCAGTCCCCTGTCTCAATGTTTTGTAAACATTGTTCTCTGTCACCTTCTGATTGGTCAAATAAAGAGCTGAACAGCCTATATTTGGGCAGGAGGGTTAAGGCAGGACTTCCAGGCCCAGGGGAGTGGTCTCAAGGGAGGGGAGTTGCCATTGGAACGCAGATGAAGAAGGAGGTGTTGGGGTGACACCAGGACGGCAGATAATGGACCACGTGGCTGGAAGTAGGACAGTAGGATGGGCCAGGATTGTCAGCTTAGAACAGCTGAGTATCTGCCTGAAGCTTATAAATAAAATTAACAGGTCTCTATGTCATTATTCGGGAGCTAGGGCAGGCACAGGGAAAAAAAACTTTCCTTTTACAGTTTCTTGCAGTTAGAGGTATACTTCGGGGACTAACTGGTGAAGTTGCTGAAACTCACGAGTGGTTGCTGTGTCATAATGCCTAACACTCAGCAGTAGATTTAAAAAATAATGGAATATTTCTATCCCCTACTCTCAAGACTTAGGAGACACTGAAGAAAAATGGGGAAAAAATGTAAAAGCCAGAGGAAGGAGCACAGCACTGTCTAGCTATTCCCTCAGAAATGAAACATCCCTATTAGAGGAGCGCCCATTAGAGCTCAGGAAGTGGCTAGGTGTGGTGGCCTGTCTGTGCCTTTAGTTCTAGCACTTGAGAGGCAGAGGTAGACAGATCTCTGTGAGCTCCAGGTAAGCCTGGTCTAAGAGTAAGTTCCAGGACAGCCATGGCTATGTGGAAAGACCCTGTCTCAAAAACAAAACAAAGCAACATATCTGGAAAGCAAACAAACCTTCAAAGTCTCAAGAAGTAAACTCACCATTCTCAGGAAGCTCCCACAACATGTAAAATCCACAGAGTCTGTGACAACATTGACGGCTAAGCGGTAGCAATTACCCATGGGAGAGCTGGAGAATGCGCCAAGGATGGAGCTGTTTTGAGACCTTTGTCCATGCTCAGTTTCTCTTTTATGCACTACAGCCGCATGTGGGCCATCCATGTTTTCCAGGTAACCCTTCACTTACGCTCTTATAAGCTAACCTGATTCGGTAGGCCAGGCGTGTGCGGAAGCCCCTGCTTGTTGTCGGTGTCCGATCTGGCTATGGATCCCCAGGAAAAGTGACGTGCTCACAGAACCTGGCTTGTGGCAGGATATTTGATCCCATTGTGAGCCCCGAGATTCGAAGTGTAAAAACCCGTCTTCTGTTTGGTGTGGCTCAGCCCTACCACACACCTTTAATCCAGGAACTTTCTGTTTGTTGTAAACCAGTGATTACGGTGTGGCTCAGCCCTAGCTTAAATCCGAGAGCTTTCTGTACACAGGATTTAATAAAGTTAAGCCTAGGTCAAGAGGTGGAGCAAGAAACCAGCTGACGCAGATTAATAGGAAGGAGGAATTTTGAGAGAAGAGTATTTAAAACAGCACAGAGAAGAAGATGCATGCTTTAGTTCTCTAGCTCTTGGACTTTTAGCTATTGGTTTTTCCTCCTAGGTTGGTTAGCTAGCAGGCCTTTTCCTCAGCCATTAGTTGAGCTAGCAAGCTTTTAGCTTTGGGCTTTTGGCCTTTTCCTTCTGGGACGTGAGCTGAGTAGGAAGGTCAGCTGGGTGTTTTCCTCTGCCTCTGAGCTAGCCGGTTTTCACCCCTGCCTCTGGCTCCCAAGTCTTCACTGGTAATACATAATAGTTGGGATTTTTTTTTTTTTTTTTAAAATAACAAGAGAACAAGTGTTACCACAAAGATGGCAGAAAAGGGAATAAGAATAAGTAATCTACGGGGCTGGAGCGTTGGCTCAGCAGTTAACAGCCCTTAGTATTCTTGCAAAGGTCCTGGGCTCCATTCCCAGCACCCATATGGAGGCTCACCACTTCCTCAAGCACATATGTGGTACACAGTCAAATGTGGAGGCAAAACATTCATACAAATAAATCTCAAAACCATTTTTAAAAAGATTGGGGGGCAGGAGAGATGGCTCAGAGGTAAACAGCCCTGGCTGCTCTTCTAGAGGTCCTGAGTTCAATTCCCAGCATCCACATGGTGGCTCACAACCATCTATATTGAGATCTGCTGCCCTCTTCTGGCCTGCAGGTGAACATGCAGGCAGATTCTGTATACATAATAAATAAGTAAATCTTTTTAAAAAGGGGGGGGGGGGGGGTCATTCCACAGAGACCCATCTGACATCCACTCACCGGTCACGCCCACGGCGGACACGGGGCCCGCGCGCTGACCCCCGTGGAGCCCGTACAGGTTCATCTTGTACTTGCGTCCAGGCTCCAGCTCGGTCACGGTCGTCTCCCTCTCCCGGCCCCCGACACGCACCACCTGGGGCCGCCCATCGCTGTCCTTGTACTGGACAGTGAAGGAGTCAAAGTGTCCCTGGGGGACGGTCCAGGAGAGGCTCAGGGAGCGCGGGGAGGAGCCCGTCACGGTCAGCTCTCCCAGGAGCGGCTCCTCGGGGGGGCTCTGGGGCCTCGGCGCTGGGCTCTGTGGGGCTGGGGGCCTCTTCCTCTGCAGCTGGGGAGGAGAGGA
>NW_026592277.1:0-13389 GCF_907164565.1 Psammomys obesus | reverse complement strand
ATGAACACAGTCACATGCCCCACACAGTCAGCATAGAAAAAAAAAAAAGAAGGAAAAAATTTTTTTTACATGTCAGCTCCTTACATAAGAATTAAGCAGTGTGTACACTATCTAATGTCCCCAACGCTTATGTAGTTAGAGATATTGCAAAATACAATTGGTAGTCTCTTTCCCAAGGAAAAATGTAGGAAATAATTGTTTTCCCATAATATACTTTATTCAGTGTGGTACTGATTTTGTGTTTAATCTTCTTAGGTAATATTTCCAAAGCTTGTCTAATACTGAGAAGCATAGAGGAGTTAAAGCATAAACCGGGCATGGTAAGTTTCTTAGTGACTCTTAGTGAAAGCGATATTCCATTTGCATGTCTGTACTTTATGTTCTCTTTCATGTCTTCTTATTTCCTGAGGTGTTGATAATGTCAGAGCAGCATTTAGGATGCTAGCAGTTACTTGTCTGGCATTCATGTCAGTCTGTGCTCTGGTAACCAGATGTGTTACATCTCACTTAGAACCCACATTACCCAGAAAAGGCCGCCTGTCTGTGTCGTTCCAGTTTTAGTATATGTGCTGCAGAAGCAAGCACTAACAGGCAGCCTCATTGTCAGATCTGTGTATGGAATTGTTTTGTTTTGTTAGATCGCTTTTCATGTCATTGCAATTGTTTGGGTTTTCTTGTTGTTTGCTTTTGTTAAAATAACTAAAAGTAGTGGTCAGTAAATTTAGATTTCAGTTCTTTATTCAGATATTAAGCCAGGTTTAATATTAATTTAATATTAAGCCTTAAGGTTTAAGCCAGGAATGTTAGTACAAAGCTTTAGTCTCAGCACTCAGGAGGATCTCTTGGAGTTTAAGGCCAGCCAGGACTACAGAGAGAAAACCTGCCTCAAAGAGCAAGGTTTGTACAGCTGACAACTTTACAGATTTATATACCTGGGGACCATGTCTTTAGTAGTACTCACTGATTCAGGGGTGATAGAACATGCATCTATTGAACAAGGACTATTTCGTTTGTGTTTCTGTCTCTGTCCAGCTTGTTCACAGCTGGATAAGCATGTTCTGTCTTCAAGTTCTTTCTCTTTGTTCATATTTTAAGGCTTGTGCTAGGCTTTTGTGTTGTTATTTGTCTTTATTATTATTTTTAGAATTGTACCATCACATGACTGTAAGCTCTGGCCTTTTGCTATTTAAGGAGTTTATCCATTTCATCTGAACTGTATTGCCATAGAGGCCATGCAAGTATCTTTTTATCTTCTTAATAACTGCAGAATCTCTCACTGATACTGGTTACTTGACATTGTCAGTCTCTGTTGCTGTGATAAAATACTGATCAAAACCACTTTGGGGAGACAAGATTTCATTTATTTGGCTTACAAGTTACAGTAAACCAATAAATCATTGTGGTAAGCCTGGAGTTCGGAACTGAAGCAGAGGCCGTGGAACACCACTTCCTGGCTTGCTCCAGGCTCACAGTCAGCCATATATTTTTATACTGTCCAGGGACTACTTGCCCAGTGATGGCACCACTCACAGTGGGCTGGGTCTGCCCATATCAGTCAACAGTTAAGAAATGCCATACACACATGGCCATAGGCCAATCTGATGGGGTCAATGCCTCAGTTGAGGCTCCCGCTTCCCAAAGTATCAAGATGACATCAAAGATTAGCCATCACATTTGTGTTGTCGCTTTCTGACCAGCATGACCAGACTGTATCAGTTTATCAGTGTTTCTTAAAAATGCAACTTGTTTCTGTTCTTTTACAGCTCCTTTAAGTATTACACAAGTGCATGCTCACACACTCACACACACACACACACACACACACACACACACACACACACACACAGACACAGTGCTGCCCCTCACACTCACTGAGTAGGCTTTAGATGCTTAGAACACATGGGTTTCATTAGAGTTCAGCCATGATGGAGGCTTCCTGGGCACACTCTTGGATATCCAATAAGATAGTTTATGTAACTGTATCCAAATGCTTATTTTTTCATGTTCTGATTGTATCCAACTGCTTTAGAAGAACATCCATTTTATAGATAAATGCATTCTTATTTGGAAAAGACCATATTTTTCTGAGTATTTCTAGAAATTGTGTTCTCTAAAGAAAAAGTTTATGGGTAGTTACGTACTGACAGATGTTCCATTCATCTTTATTTATTCTTCAGCATTTTTAATTTTTTTAAAGATTTATTTTTTATTCATACAGAACTCTTGCCTGTATGTGGGCCTGCATGCCAGAAGAGAACATTTGATCTTATTATAGATGGTTATGAGATAGTTAAGAGCCACCATGTGGTTGCTGGAAATTGAACTCAGGAACTTAAGAAGAAGAGCCAGTGCTCTTAACCTCTGAGCCATCTCTGTAGTCCCCGCATTTTTAATTTTTAAAACCTCTGTTCTGAGAGTGAAGGAAAATTTTGTTCCTTGACTTTGTTCATGTGAACTTTGCTGCACAGGTATCTGCGTTGGTGACCATGTACAGCCATGAGGAGGATATTGACAGTGCCATTGAGGTCTTCACACAGGCTATCCAGTGGTATCAAAGCCATCAGGTAAAGGAATGGAGTAAAGTATTAGAGGGGCATATTTTTCCATAAATAGTAAAATGTTCTGCTGAACTACAAATTTCAGAGAACTGAGTCACTATCTCAAAAAGGGAAGACTACTAGGCTATCAAATTTTTGTAAATTACACCAGGTCCAAATAAAATTGATAAACATAAGGATCATCTGCAAGACAACAAAACAGCTCATTTGTATTTTTAGAAGCTCTTTCATGTATATGGCTGTATGCATCTGTACACACACTTAAGTCATGATTACACTCTTGGTAAGAAGCTAGGGCCTGTGGGTGGCTAGTCATTAGAGAGGAGTGTATGGAATGAGTGTTTCTCTCACCTGGCAGGAGCATCTTCAGTTTTTCCACTCTCTCTGCATGAGTAACATCATCCTACTACCACACATACCTGCATGTTACGTTTACACACTTAGTAACGGCTAGCAGTGGGAGAGCATCAGTGTTCTGGAAGGTACCATGTTGGATGAATGTTTGAGACTGTGCCCTATCTCTTAAAATTTGATTTGAAGAGAATATTGTTTTGTTTGGTTGGGTTGTTTTCTGTTGGTCCTAGACATAGACCATATACCATCCTAGGCAAGTAGACTGCTAGACCTACATTATTTTTGTAGGTGACCACAATAGAAGTAGATTATGTTCTGGTTTCATAAATTGGTTGTTCTTTCACACACTTATTAAAACTTAAGATGAATTTAATGAGCAGGTCTATTTTAAAGAGTAATAAATAGGATTTACCAACTGGCTTGATACTTAGCTTAAAACTTCATTGTTTTGTTTTGTTTTGTTTTGTTTTGTTGAACCTGTAGCCCAAGTCCCCTGCTCACCTGTCCTTGATAAGAGAAGCTGCAAACTTCAAGCTCAAGTATGGACGGAAGAAGGAGGCTATTAGTGACCTAGAACAGCTATGGAAGTAAGCTCTGCAACGCGGTGCAGAAACCTATGTCCCGTTCCTATGTTAGTTCTCCTTTTTTAAACTGCTTATTCACTTTTTATTTCTTCTCTTAGACAGAATTCAAAAGACATTCACACCCTCGCCCAGCTTATCTCCGCTTACTCGCTTGTGGATCCAGAGAAGGCTAAAGCGTATCCTCCATGGCACAGCTCTCCAGAACACCAGAGTTCTATGTTTCACCCACAAGGTTTTCAACTCACAGAGTTGCTTTTACCTGGTGAAAACAAAGTTTAGAGTTATGTATTGGTATGATTGAAAAGTAGTAATGAAGTGGGGAGCAGGTCACATGCCCTTCACAAACAATGCTGATAAAAGTTAGATATGGGGCATTGTGCTGTGTTCCTGCAATCCTAGCACTTGGGAGTCAGGAGCAGGAGAATTAACTCATCCTGGGCTAAACAGTTCAAGACTAAACTGGACTCAAAGAAGAAGAAAATTAAAACTCCAGTTGGTCAGTTTGGGTTCTAAGTGCTACTCTAATCACACCATGTCCCCAGAGCTGAGTTCCATGTCGGATGCTAAGAAACCACCTGTCAAAGCCTTTGCCTGACCCGACATGTACACTTGGTAGTCTGGGAAATGTGTTGAACTACATTGCCCAGTTAAGATGGTTAGTTTTCCTGTCACAATGGATACTGTGTATTTCATGTGACTTTTTATTCTATAGAAGATATAAGTGTATTTTGTGCTTTTGGTAAAGGCCATCAGGAAAAAACAGTATGTTTCTGTTGGCAAAACTGTGTGTGTGTTGTGCTCCTGAACACCTGCCTTACAACACCAGTCTCAGTAAGCACCTGCCCTCATCGGACAGTATGTCTCTAAAAGTGGATGTTGAGGCTCTCGAAAATTCTCCTGGTGCTACGTACATTCGGAAGAAGGGTGGGAAAGCTACTGGAGATAATCAACCAAAGGAACAAGGGTAATTAATACTTTTCTAACTCAAAGTATTTGTAAATTATTTTCTAAGGCTGATCTAAAATTATGTAAGAGACCTTGATGGGGTTGGGATATAGCTTCATTGGAGAGTGCCTGCCTTCATGCAGGAAGGAGGTGATGAGTTCAGTCTCTAGCATCACAGAACCTAGAATGGTGACACAGACCTGGACTCAAAGGAATCAAGAATTCTAGTCATCCTCAGCCAGTTTCTCCATCCTGAGCTACGTGAGACCCTGTCTGAAGACAAAAACAAATTTTGTAAGGAGTAAAAACTTCCATCTTATGTGCATGTGTTTGGGTACACCTTTCATGTGTGTGAAGAGGCTGGAGGGTGACATCAGTCATTGTCCATATTTTTTGAGATTGGGTCTCCCAATGGAGCTCACCTATTCAGCCAGCTTGGTTAGCCAGCTAGCCCTGCCTTGATCCTCTTGCCTCTGCCTCCCCAGCGTGCAGGGTACAGAGGAGTTTGCTCCTGAGCCCTGTGGCTGCTAAGGCTCTGGACTCAGGTCTTTGTGTTTGTACAGTAAACATTTACTGACTGAGTCATCTCACTGCGTGGCTCTTGTAAAATAAACTTCACCGTCTTCAGCCCTAGTACACTGATTAACAGTTCTCGGCTCTATCAGACAAAAGAGATGGTTTGCCTTCTCATTGTAGCTTTCAGAGTGCTCAGTGATTACGTTGAAGTAAATTACCAATTTCTTAGTTCCCTTCCAGGACCTGCTTCCCCTCTCCCCACCAATATACTTAGTAAACTGCTTTATCTACTATGTACTTGGGGCCCTGTCTTTAAAAAGAAAAAGTGCAGCATAAGTAAACAGTATCCCATCCATCCTTCTCCCTTCTAGGGCCATGACCAATGTAATTTGGTTTCCATATCCTCCTGAAATATTGCCTGTACCTGTTCTCTGGCAAAAAGTTTCTTGATTCTCTAAAATCTTGCCAAACAGTTACTCACTAAGGCATGGTAGGTTTCTGTAAGATAATGTAAGTAGTAGACCTCTGGTACGTTTAGATGCTTTATATACTACTCACACTACTTAAAAGATAGTTTGGTAACTTAGGCCTAATCGCTAGATCTTTCCAAAGAACGGATAGCAATTATATTGTAAGAAGTTTTATGTTAAGCCTAGTATGTATCATTTCAAGGGTTTTTTTTTCAACTCTTGGGGTATTCAAGAGCTCCCAGCACCAGTAAGAAGCCTTGAGGCAGAACTTTGTGTAGAAAATAGAAATTGCTAATAAAGTGGCAGCTATAATTATGGCAGTTTTATTTAACCTGGTATCAAACAGTAAAAGACACAGACACCTGATAGATTTTAGCTAAGCCTATTTTAGGGCAGGGCAGATATGAACCCCTAAACTGCCTCATTACCATCCAGCCCCACATCCCATGCCTTTTGCCTTAATCATTCCTATCTGGGCTATTCCCCATGCAGTATCTCTATAAATACTTACACATGTCCATCCGGGCCGCTCCTCTGCTCGCCAGTCCCAGAGTTCACTCCTTCTGGCCCAGGTGGTTCTTCACCTTTCCCATCATGGCTCTTCTTTTTCTCACACCTGTCTCTCCGTCTCTCCTCTCCCATGATCTCCTCCAAGCCCATGCACTTTGGCATGCCTACCTCATTTCTCTCCTGCCCAGGCATGTAGGCATTTATTCAGCCAATCGGATAATTTGGAAGCAAGGATTGCAAATGTTGTCATTTTGGGGTACATGAGTTTCTGCTCGTAAAAGCCAGCAAGTGGACCTCGGGAGGCAAAATGATTAACAGTACAATACAAAGCACCAGACCATGCCACTACATTGGAGTTTGAGATCAGTTTATACTACCTAGCAAGAGCCTATATCAAGAAAAGGGGCCAGTGAGGTGGTTCAGCAGATAAAGGCCCTTCGCCTGTTAGCCTAATAGTCTGCATTTTATCTCCAGAAGCCACATAAAGGTGAAAGGAGAGAGCCAACTCCACAAAGTTGTGTTTTTACTTGTAAACACCTACCGTGGCATGAGGAAACAAAGACCAATCATGCACAGAGACACACATACAGTAATAATTTGAGTTTTCTTTCCCCTCCTTGGGTCGTGGGGTATGGTGGGGTGGTTGGTTTTCAAGACAGTGTTTCTCAGTGTAGTCCTGGCCATCCTGGAACTTCACTCTGATGATCAAGCTAGCCTCTGAGATTGACCTGCCTCTGCCTCCACAGTGTTGGGATTAGAGACGTATGCTGTCGCACACCCCACCCTCACCTTCATACAGTAGAATTTATTTTTCTTAAGAGAAAAGTTTACAGTGTGAACTTGAATTAATATTCCAGTACCAAGTCTTAAATACACCTTTATACAAACATGCCTGGCTTGTTTTTTTAGACATATGTAATAAACTATATTTTATCACAATGATGATAATGATTCTCTATTTCTTTTAGACAGGGAGATTTGAAGAAGAAGAAGAAGAAAAAGAAAGGTAAGACTTTGAGGAAAAAAATACACATTAAATTTCTGTGTTGTTTGAGATAGCCCAAGCTGGCTTCAATGTCAAGGCATTCCTTCTACATCAGCCTCCTAAGTGCTAGAACCACAAATGTCCACCACTGTGCCTAGTTTTAGGTTCCTTTTTCAACAGTAAAAGTTAGAGTATCCCTAAATAGAACCCTCTCAACCTAGAAATGCTATCTTCTTCTGGTATTTTCAAACATTAATTTTTGTCTTGACTGTAACTAACATTTTCATTACAGTAAAGAGTGTTCCCTTAAGCGTTTGATTGCCTAAGTTCAGATTGCTATCATAGCAGTATTAAACTGTGTGACTCTGAACTTAAAGCGAATTTTTCATCTGTAATGGGATATGATCATATATACCTTAAGGAATCAAATGTTATTGCATGCCAAGCTCTTAAAAGGGTGCCTTACACATAGGAAGCTCTTTCACATTAGAATCCACAAATACCATAAAATTTTACCAGACTGGCTTAAGACAATTTACTGATCATAAAATTGATAGTCAAAATGAAAGTTACTAGCAAATTAATTGGTAGTAATTGTATGTCTTTGATCCCTTGTCCACAGAACTAAATCATACTAGAGTCACGAAGCCTTGGGGTAACACTCAAGGCCACCTTCTTGTTTAGGACAACAGAAAGTATCTCACTGAGCAAGCCTTACTCATTATATTTGATTCTGATTACACACATTAGTGATTATCCCTGAACCATTCATCTAGGGAATGCTGTGCATTGGTTGGCTCAGGCTGTGTTCTGCTTGGCTCCATCTAGTCAGAGGTTGTCCTTGAGGCCGCCACTTCTCGCTCCTTGGATTTAGGGGAAACCTGAACCTGGGATATAGATCAGCCTAATTCCTGATTTTTTACCCACTGACAATTTAGAATTTTTGATTTTTCAAACCCTAGTTAAATGAATTACCAATGGGTCTGTATGCTTTCTACTTTTTTGTTTTGTTTTGTTTTTTTAAGACAAGGTTTCTCTGTATAGTCCTAGCTGTCACCATGCCCATGTGTTTTCCAAGTTCTAAATATGTAGCTTTTGCTATTTTTAGTGGAGTTTATACAAATTGTACAAACTAATGTTTGTGTCAGTCCATTGTCTTCAGAAGTCTCATTTTTTCATTTCTTGTTCCAGTACTTGGGTATCAACTTACTCCTACCTTGTATATAGACATGGTTTCACTGTTGGCCCAAGCTGGCTTACAATTTGTGATCTTCCTACATTAATGTCGTATTTTTAAATTATTTTATTAGATAAAAAATATAAATTTTAAAGTTCTGGAAAATGCTCTCCCTTATTTTTTAAATTTTATGTAATAAATAAAGTCAAACTCTTTTGGTAAACTATACACAAATAAAACTTTCTCAAAGCCAGACATGGTGTCTCAAGACTTTAATTCTAGCACTAGGGAAGCTGATACAGATTTTTGGGGGTTCAAGGCCAGCCTGGTCTCCATAGTGAGTTTGGGACCCAGCAACGTTGCCTAGTGAGACACTGTTTCTAGACAAAGTTTTTCAGCAGCTGAATGTGGTACATGCCTACAGTCCCAGCACTTCAGAGGTACAAGGCCAGCCCCAGCTATATAGTAAGGTCAAAAACTGAGGGACAGAGTCAGACAGTGATAGCGCATGCCTTCAACCCCAGCACTTAGGAGGCAGAGGCAGGTAGCTCTCTGTGTGTTCGAGGCCAGCCTGCTCTACAGAGCATGTTCCAGGGCAGCCAGGACTACAGAGAAACCCTGTTTTGAAAAATCAAACACCAAAAAGGCCACTTATAAAAGTAGGCTAAACAAGATGAATATAACAAGACTGAGTATAAACTTGCTCTTTAAATGCTTAAAAACAAAAACAGACAAGAAAAAGCTTTCTCAGTCAAGTTTCAGTTATTATTTATTCCAAAGTTCCAAGGCATGAACACATTGTTTAAACAGACTATTTGAAACTCTTCTAGCTGTGTTTCTCATTTATCAATTGTTTCCAGGAAAGCTGCCTAAGAATTATGACCCAAAAGTTACCCCAGATCCAGAAAGATGGCTACCAATGCGAGAGCGGTCTTATTACCGAGGAAGGAAGAAGGGTAAAAAGAAGGACCAGATTGGAAAAGGAACACAGGGAGCAACTGCAGGAGCCTCCTCCGAACTGTAAGTTGTGGCTTCAGAACAGAAGTCCCTCAGAATATCGTTCATCTCAGAGGCTGACTCTGTGTTAGTGAGGCTTTGTTAATTTGCTGTATGAGAAATACAGTCCTACAGTCTTGATAAGTGTTTGCAGTATGTGAAAGGAAGAAAATGGAATGATTTGCTTACCAGCACTAAAACTGTGTGATTATATTGTTAAAAATATTGTTGGAGCCGTGAGAATGATCCATCATGTGTGAGGTCCCTGAGTTTAATCAAGCTAGTCCTGTAGACCACAAAATAGCCTACAATTGCTTTTAGTTTTGAAACTAAGATGCTGACTCATTTAACTGTGAGCTAACAAATGCCTAGAAAAAAGAATTTAAAATGTGAATTATTTCTACATGTCACTTAAAGCTGATTTTCTAAACTTACTAAATTTGGCGTGTAGCATATATTACATTTTCTTTAGTTATAGAATGGTTTTTAAATATTCAAAAGAAGAGTGGCAGAGACGTGGTGCATCCATCCTTAAAATGTGTGGGAGATTATGAGATGTGGTAAGGGAAATTCATGCACATGTATGCTTACCTCTTTTCCTGCATTACATTTCTAAATGACTAAAAATTGTTCTGGTCTGGTGATTTCAGGGATGCCAGTAAAACTGTGAGCAGTCCACCTACCTCCCCAAGACCTAGCAGTGCAGCAACAATATCTTCCTCTACAAGTAACATCGTACCCCCAAGACACCAGAAACCAGCAGGGGCCCCAGCAACAAAAAAGAAACAGCAACAGAAGAAGAAGAAAGGAGGCAAAAGTGGCTGGTGATGACAATGTACTTGTTGCAGGCTGTTCTTAATCCAGTGTCAGTGACATAGGAACATAATAAAGGTAACACAGCAGGAAGCATAGCACTCCCTCCTCCATCCCCATAGTCCTGAAATGCTTTCTTACACTTCAGTGAGAAAATATCCTCCTCACCAAGTAGCTTTACAGAAGACTGAGATGACAGCATACATGATCTAAGGTTTCCCAGGATTTCAATAGAAAGTGTTTCTGTTTCAACTCATGTGAAGACAGGCGTTTGTGTTAAGTCTCACCTTAAATTATGTCTTAGAAGGCTAAAGGTGGAATCTTCTGAGCATTCCAAGTATTTGTTTAGAACTATCATGTGATGAAAAGGGATCTTATTACTGAGTGGCCAGAAAGACTCACTGTGTACAATAATTAACCGTAAGTTCTCTGTCCTGTGACACTGGAATTGGGACTCTTTTGTGTGTATGTACATGTGTACACATCTGACTCCTTTGTACCCTTGTCGTTTTCTCAGATTATGTTAACATGCTGATTTAGTTCCACTGAAGACCTCACAGAAATGTATCAGTGTTCTAAGCAGTTGACTCTTAGAGCCAGTGTTCTGAGGGCAAATGGGTTTGGGCTTCTTAATCTGAACACTTAATGGCCATGCTCAAGAACATAAACTTGAGCTTCTTTATTTTAAGAGGAAACGGTATCAGGCCGTATTGAAATTTACAAAAGCGTTTGGCCCAGTTAGTACTCAGTTGGCTCCCCTTTCTAGTGAAGGGACATGACCTTTCATTACCCTTTTCAAAGTAATGGGGTTTGCAGTCACATGGTGGTGTCAATGTTGCTCTTGTCGTTCGTTGCTCGCAGGCAACCTCACACTCAGCAGTTAGGAGACACCTGGAGTGCCTCCACGTGGTGAGTATTCATTTATGCCACCGGAGATAGCATTTACTTCACACGTTTCCTGTGCCAGGTTACGCTGTCCTTGTTAATAAAGTGCTGCTGTGTTTGAGCATTATCTATTGAGCTTCTTCAGTGAGTTTTTATAAGGCTCCTGCTCTGTGAAATTAGAAGTGGGGCAGCTTTTCTGTTCTGCATAATCAATGTGTGCAGTGGCGTGGAACCATTTACACCATTCTCCAGAGGCCAGTCTTGCTGAGACTGAATAACCTTCTACAGGAATAATTGTCATTTAGGATTCCGTTACATCTCCTGTGGTTAAGGACAGTTTTTCAAGTTGACTAATGGAATCTCGGTGAAATATACTGGACTTTGAGAATTTTGATCCACGACACTATGGGGAAATACATACAAAGTACTCTTAGTTGGCATAGGAGCAGTTGGTATTGTCATTGCTAAGTCACAGAGACCTCATTCAAATAAGTTATTAAAGCTTAAACTTCATCTGTATTAACATTCTAGGAACTATTTTGGGGAAGTCTTTAGTTCATTTTGTGTGGTGTGGGGTGTGTGTGTGTGTGTGTGTGTGTGTGTGTGTGTGTGTACATTTATAAAAACCAATGTGGAAGATATCCACTCACTGTGTCGCATTTTTAAGTTTTAAAATAAACTCTAGCAGTGAATGTGAATAAAGCTGTTTCGGGTGTTGGCATTTTATGAAAGACTTCCTTATTAATATATCTAAGAATTATTTTTTAAGCTGAATATTTAAAATTATCTCCTGTCCCTTCCATCAAAACTATAAATGTAGTGGGATTGGGAGAACTCAGTAAAAAATGAAAATTCAGAGGCTAGAGAGATGGCTCAGCAGTTAAAAGCATTAGCTGCACTTCCAGAGGCCTGAGTGCGGGAACTTCCAGAGGCATGAGGCACTGGGAACAGTGCCTGCATGGCAGCTAACAGCTGTCTGTGCCTCCAGTTCAAGATAATCTGACACCCTCTTTTGCCCCCTCTGGCACTACACACATAATGCACATGTGTGCAAGCAAACTATTCATCAATATGAAACAATGTCTTGAAGAGAAAAGAAACCCATCCTTTTGGTATGTGCATCAGTGAACGGAAGCAAACCTTTTTGTAAAGTATGGAGCCTAGTATTTTCAAGACAAGTAAAAATAGCAAGCCTTAGAAACTGTCCCATCACTCAAGCCTTCTGGAACTTGCCATCATTCTTTACCAGCTGATTTGAAAAAAAATCTGATGAAAAAATTAATTTCGTGTAGAAACTAAATTTTTCCATATGGTGGGGGAAGAACAGGGTGTCAACATGCTAGCGTGGCATTAAAACTCACTGTGTAGCTTCAGTCTGGGCTTAAGCTCCAGCGGCCTTCTCTCTTGGACTCCCAGTACAACTATGCCCTGGTGTTACGCATCTTTTTATCTGAGCAGAAACTTAGGGCCTTTATGCATCAAGCACTGTCACTGACTTAAGCCCCGTTCCCTATAACTAATCTTGTTAAATTGTGAAACATCCAGGTCCAACTAGAAAATAAGAACCAAAGGTGCGTTCCTCAGCTACTTAAAGAAACATACCACCTCACTTTGGGTGCTTTACTACCTGCCGACCACGTATGACTAGGCTTTGGCGTGATTTGGTTCTGATTAGCTATCCTGGCTAGCTGTCAGAACCTGCAATTTCTGTCCTTAGCAGTCCTGAATAGCTGTGTTTTGTCCACTCCCAGTGGAATTAACATGGGATGGGGGCAGGGAGGTGTGTTATTTCTGGCGTGGTGAGCTGGGATGGGTGGAGAGGCTTCAAGGGACTCTGGTGCCCTAGGCATTCTTGAGGCCGACCGCGCAAATTGGAGATTGAAGAGGATAGCCGAAACTCTTAGAAGCCCTTTCTCCAACAGTGCCATATCGTGCCTTTGGGCCCTTCGGAGCAAGGGGTGCCCAAAGACCTGCTGCAACGGCAGTCCTTGCCTGTTTCTCCCAGCTCCCTGTGGAGGGTCACCAGATTCCCCGAGACAGGGCTCAATCCATCCTCTTTAGCAGCCTCTTCCTTTCGCTCTTCCACGGGCCACTCCCACCGGCCTCAAGTTCAACGAATCAGCTGCCAGCCCTAGCAGCTAACGAGAAATGCCAGACCGCCAGCTGCGCTCGCTGGGGTCTGCGACTGCGGTGACCTCGGGTGTGGCCTACGCCTTTTGAACCTACGTCTCCACCAGGAGCCCCACACCAGGGCCACGTCTGCCAGGAACCAGGGCCGCGGCTCGCGCGCTGGCGCGCGGGGGAAAGAAAAAGAACATCGGCGGTGGGAATGGAGAGGGGAAAGGCAAAGAAAGAGAATGAAAGTCATCTTCAAGCAGTAGGGAAACGGTAAAGCTAGAGAGGGATAAAAAGAAGGATGTGGAAGCGAAAAGCAGCAAGGAGCTGAAAGAGAGGAGGGAAGAGGAGAGAAGAAAGTCTAATGAGATGAAAAACAAGAAAGGGAAAGAGACAGGAAAGGAAGAAGAGAAAAGGAGGAGTGTAGACTCGAGGAGCAGGGAAGTCGGGAAAGAGAAGGGGAAGGAAGAAGAGAAAAGGA
>NW_026592276.1:0-1897 GCF_907164565.1 Psammomys obesus | reverse complement strand
CTTTCTTTCTTTCTTTCTTTCTTTCTTTCTTTCTTTCTTCCTTTTCTTTCTTTCTTTCTTTCTTTCTCTCTCTCTCTCTCTTATTTTTGTTGGTTTCTTTCAAGACATTGTTTCTCTGTGTAGCCTTGGCTATCCTGGATTCACTTTGTAGACCAGATTGGCCTCAAACTCACAGAGATCCGTCTGCCTCTGCCCCCCGAGTGCTTGGATTACAGGCATGAGGCACCGTGCCCGGCTCTAGGGTTTTCTTTTCATGGAACTATGGTTCTGTGGTTTGACAATTGCATTCAGAATATTCTGTACCCAGAAGCTCACTGTTCAAAAATCCACTCTGTCCTTCATTCATTTCCTCCCTTCCCACTCTCAGAACTCCTGGAAGCCACCGATTTGCTTTCTGCTTCTATAGTTTTGCCTTCTCTGACATGTCATATTGTAGGCATCAAGCAGTATGACTCTGGAGGGGCTTGTTTACCTCAGTAATAAGCATTCTGGGTTTATCCATCTATGTTCATATTCTGACATCTCATTTCCTTTTAACATATTTCATTGAACCCAGTAATATTCTGTTGTATAATAACCACAGTTTATCCTTGCACCTATATGAAGGTTGTTGCTAATATGTGGCAATTATGAACACAGCTGTTATAAAATTTATGTACAGGCTATGGTGTTTTTTCAACCTTAGGTGGGTGAGTGTCTGGGATTGAGTACAGTTGCTGAATCAGACGGTAAGTGTCTACTTAACCTTTTAAGGGACCGTAGGGCTCTCTTCTGGTGTGTCTGGATGATTTTCTGTTCTCATTTCTGATGGGTGAGAGCACCTGTTGTCTCTCATATTCCCTGTATGCTTCTGGTGGCCATTCTAACGGGTGTGTAGCAGCAGCTCACAGTGTTAATGTACACTTCCCTTAGGACAGATTTTGAAGGTCTTTTGTAGCCTTCTGTGCACATTTTATTTGATATGAGATATCTATTTAGACCTCTTGACAAGTTTTAATTGGTCTCTTTGTCTTCTTACTGTTAATCACCAGTGTTTATTGTATTTTCTTTACTGAGTCATTACATGGATTTTTACCATCCTGACATGATACACTGTAAAAACTTCAGTTTCCTCAATTGGCTCGAACAGTATGGCTTGGTTGCTCTTGGTAAAATTAATAAAATAAATACCAAGGTCTTTTGTCCTTCCCCAAAGGGTTGAGAAACTATTTCAAGTTCTTTGTTAGACTGCCCAAGGTCATTATTTTAAAATGCCTGATAAACTTTAAAATGTTTTATAGCCTTAAACATATTTTTAGCAGAAATCTATTTTTGCAATATCAAAATAAAGTACCCTTTTTAGGAGTGAAATCACAAAGCATAACCGTAATTTTAAAAGTCAAAACCAAATTTTACCAGTGCAAACTATCCAGTCTCTAAAACCAATACCAATTTAAGATGAGACTTGTCTTCTTAGTCTAAAAGGAAATAGGATGATAAACAAAATTCTTTAATGTTTTTCTTTTCCTTTGCTCTGCCGCACACCACGTGGCAATTTCAAGATGGCAGAGTCACATCACATGGCATAGCAAACCACATGGTTGCTATTTAAAAACATCTGTGCTTCTATAGATCTTACAAACACATATGCACACACATATGTTCTAAACAAGAGTTTGAATTTAATCTTTAAACATATCCAATAACTGTTAATCTATAACCAAGATATACCGAGCGTACTAACCTTTTAAGATCAGTCAGAGATAAACATGTAATGGCCCTACATACATTTAAACAGACAGACAAAACTTTTCTTATTTCCTCCAGCTGTAATTTCAAGCACTTTGTTCTCACTCAGCAGTGGCTGCTCGCTGGCCAGTCCTGACAATTTCATCCCCAGTCCTACCCTGGCATCCCC
>NW_026592275.1:0-2933 GCF_907164565.1 Psammomys obesus | reverse complement strand
AGCATCCGTCACAGTCCAATACAAACAAGGATTCCCAAACACAATGACCAAAATAGAAAGACAAACACGAACAAAGCAGCTGTGTAGTCGTTCCGTGATTGGAAACAGAAGTGGATTCAAAAGCTCAGACTCACAGACTTCATAGACTCCCGCCATGGCTTCCCTGCCAGGGAAGCCGAAAGCACAGAGAGGAGACCACCGAAAAATCTCTCCAACTGGCGGGTAAGAACCCAAAGCCAGTTCATCGGTGGCACTTCCTGTCTCTGTGGGAGTGACCTACCTTCTAGGCCTATCAAACAGACTTGGGACCCCATGTCCCTCACAGTGCTATGGGGAGCCCTGTCCCCGCCGGGATCTGGGAGGTCGCCCAGATCCTTCGTGGCTGCAGTCTGCCAGCCACGTCAACTGGTGTACTATTGACACCACCACTCCCTGGCCACCCACCGTGTACCACCTTGAGATCTCAAAAGTACAGAACGACAGAACAGACACAGAATTTGGCCAAGACAAAAGCGCTTACCCCGGGTTCCGATCCAATCCTCTGGCTCAGGGGTCCTGGGAGGTCTTGGAGATCCCAGCGAGCCCCCAAGTATGTTGTGCCAGATTTGCAAGATTCCAAAAGACTACCAGGAGTTGAGTCCTCTGCAAAACACATGAGGATCTTTTTATTACAAGCTTATAGCTTGGGCTCACACCCTCACCGCCGTAGCAGTTGAGAGCAGAGAGCCTTGTGCTCAGAGTAGGTGGTTGATTTAAAGATTCCATTCCCTCCTAGTGTGCCTTGGGGAATTCCTGCCTGGCAAACATCTATTGGTTGAAACACAAAAGAGGATGTTGCATTTTGAATTGATTGGCTATAGGAAGGACCCCAAACCATTAATGGTCTGGCTTCCCTTGTTTAGCTCTCCTAGAGGAAAGGGGTTGGTTTCCTAGCAACTGTATCTCTAGTGGGCAGGAAAAGAATGCAGTAAGGCTGGTTCCTCCCCAAAGGTGGCTGGACATGTCTCTACCTATCTGGCCTTTGTTCAGGCTTGTGCTTTAAACTTTAATTCAGTAACCCAAAAAAACTAATTTTTAATTCTTTGGTCTCTTATAAGAGCCGTCTTCAAGTTGCTTGTCAGCAGGATTTTATTTAAAATCATGCTCTACTTTTCTACTTCGTTAACAGGAAGCTGTTTTGGGGAAATCAAGACCCCATTCGCCCTATTTCGGAGGCTGCTTTGAAAGCTCAGCTGAGCAGGAGACTTGAGGACCTTGCTCAGCCCAGGCTGGTCTCCCGGCATTATGTCCCTAACAGGTTGGTGCTGGCACGCCAACAGTTGCTTTTTCAGGACTCCACAAGGAAAACAACAACTGGGTAGTTTCAGAGTCTCACACTGTGAGAAATAGCAAACATGAGTCTTTTCTATCAAACACTGTAAAACTTGTATTTAGGACAAGGAACTCAGATCTTTTTGGTCTCTCCTACCTTGTAAGACTTGAAAATATTTTAATCCTTCCCATCTAGTAGGACTTTAGTTTACTCAAAGTGACTCCTCTCCCCTTCCCCATTTCTTATGCATCAGTTCTTTTCAGACTAACAAATTGAATAAGACAGTGAGGTCGGACCCCAGCCAATGGGGAAAAGGCGTAGCCACCACCTTAGAATAAAAGGCAAGTGCACTTTCTGTCTCAGTGTGTTTGCTCTTCCTGGGTCCACCCTTTTGATCATGAGTTGCCTTGTCAGACACTTCAGTTGGAATGGTGGTCTCTTTCTTATTTCTAACAATACCGCAGGCAAATTTTTTTGTGTGTTTTGTTTTTTGTTTTCTGGAGCAAGATCAATTCTATGAATAACTGTGAAGATTTGTATTTTATTTCCTGATGCTTTGGCCTAGGTGGACTTTTTTTTTTTTTTTAATTAAGGGTATTTTAAAGTGTGTGTGTGTTATGCTCACACAGGACGGGGGTGGGATGCCTGTATGTGTGTGTCCAGAGGAGGACCTGAGGTGTCCGTGTCCTGCTTTATCATTCTCCACTTTACTGCTTTGAAACTGGGTCTCTCACCGAACCTGGGACAAGACTTGAGGCCAGCTTAGCCCCAGGGATCCTCCAGCACTGCCCCACACAGTGCTGGGGTAATAGGTAGTTTGGATGACCATTCCCACCTTCTTAAGTGGGTACAGGATCCAAACTCAGGTACTCATGGTTGCACAAGAAATGCATCTTACCTTATGTTTAAAGAGTTTTTTTTTTGTTTTTTTTTTTTTTCTCGTTGGGGGCTGGAGAGATGGCTGGGGAGCTTAAGAGCACTTGGCTACTCTGGCAGAAGACCTGGGTTCAGTTCCTGGCACCCACACAGTAGGTTACAACCATCCTACAACTCCTTCTGACCTCTGTGGGCACCGGCGTATGCACGGTACACATGCAATCAGGAAAAAGTTATACACCCAGAACAAAACAAAGAAACAAAACCTCTTTTTCCACCGGTGCTGGCGACTAAACCCAGGCCTTGCACACTTTAAGCAAGGGTTCTATCACTGAGTCACACATCTAGACCCAGGATCTTTTTATAGTTATGAAAACATCAAGCCGTCTTTCAGGAGTTCATAGAGAGGCCCTTAATTTTTCAAGCCAGGGGCTTCAATTTTTAAATTACTTTTATCTTTTTGAGATTGATATAATTTCATCATTTCCCCGTTCTCTTTCCTGCCTCCAAAACCTCCCACACATACCCCTCCTTGCTCTGTTTCAAATTCTTGGTCTTTCAAGGGCAACAACAATAGATATGCTAAAATGGATGGGTATGAGTGGGGCTACAGGAGGTCTCAGACCTGCACAGACAGCTACAAACTGGGAAAATAGCCTTCCCCGCTGGCATACATCCAAACTGCTTTCACAGGAGACTCTTTCTTTCTTTCTTTCTTTCTTTCTTTCTTTCTTTCTTTCTTTCT
>NW_026592274.1:0-19261 GCF_907164565.1 Psammomys obesus | reverse complement strand
GAAAGAAAGAAAGAAAGAAAGAAAGAAAGAAAGAAAGAAAGAAAGAAGAAAGAAAGAAAGAAGGAAAGAAAGAAGGAAAGAAAGAAGGAAAGAAAGAAAGAAGGGAGGGAGGGAGGGAGGAAGAAAAGAAAAAAGAAAGAAGAAAAGGAGAAAGAAAGGAAGGAAGAAAGAAAAGAAAGAAAAAGAAAGAAAGAAAGGAAACAAAGGAAAAAGGTACATCTAAAAAGTGTTCGTTAAAGCCACGTACTTAAACAATGGGACAGGGACTGCTTATATGTCACCCAGACCAGTGGTTCTCAACCTGTGGGTCATGACCTCTTGGGGTTGAATGACCCTTTCAAAGGCTCAAATATCAGATGTCCTGCATATCAGATATTTATAATTCATAACATCAAAATTACAGTTATGAAGTACCAATGAAATAATTTTATGGTTGGGTCAACACAACATGAGGAACTGTATTAAAGGGTCACAGCACTGAGAAGGTTGAGAATCACTGACCCAGAGTATTCAGTGTGGACTTAGGGAAGTAACTGTAAAGAAATAAGATCTCAGAAGAGTAGAGTAGGAAGTCATACTGAGTGAAATCTTCCTCCTCCTCTCTCAGTGCCAGGGATCAGAGCCATGCCTGACCTCTCTCCTCCTGTCCTTAGTTTTATATGGCAGCTTCAGTGGGGAACTCACGCTGGCCTTTGACTCCAGGACCTTCTGTTTCTGCCTCTTAAGTGCCGGGATTACAGGTGTGCAGTACCACACCCTGTGGAGAATTGTCTAATTTACAGTATTTTGAGGGCCAGCCACATGGCTCAACAGATAAAAGACAACTTGCCACCAGACCTAACAACCCAAATTCAATCCGCAGGACCCATGAGCTAGAAGGAGAGAACCACTTCCTGCAAGCTGCTGCTGGTTTATTATTAGCTCTTTCTCTCTCTCTCTCTCTCTCTCTCTCTCTCTCTCTCTCACACACACACACACACACAGTGTAAACAAATGCAATGTTAACACTTTAAAAACAAAAATATTTTGAAATTCATAAGACCTTCACAAATACAAGGATAGAGTCATAAAAAGAATTACATGTCTCAACCCCACCTGTCTTCTCTCAACCCCTTTGACCTTTTACAAGTAACCACAAGTTTGTGCAGCTATATAATTACAAAATGCTGTGCAAGCATAAATGTGACTCCCCACTTCTGACTCCAGAGAAGCACAGTGCATAATTTTGCATTCTTTCTTCCCCTGGGCAATTCAGTGCTTAGTTCTCAAAAAAAAAAAAAAAAAAAAAAAAGTGTATATCTGCCAAGCGCAATGGCTCATTCCTTTAAGCCCAGCGCTCTGGAGGCAGAGGCAGGTGTATCTCTGTGAGTTTGAGGCCAGCCTGATTTCTAGGACAGCCAGAGCTACATAGTGAGAGCCTGTCCCCACCACCACCACCACCAAAAAAAAAAACAAAAAAAACAAAAAAAAACATGCTTCATTACTTAAATCTCTCATTTGCTTCCAAGACCTTGCTGAGGCAAGTAACGTACAATAGAGACCTATACAGAAGCTGTTTAGTGTGACTCTAAAAGAACTTCCAGAAGCTTGCTGGAGAGTGCAATTAGCAATTAAGAAAACGTGCCACAAACATCCATTCCCAAAGCCCAGGCTGACATTTGTGGCTCCTCTTCCCAGGTGACTCCGAGTCTGTGTCCAGTTGACAGCTTAGACTAATTGTGAACATTCACTTTCTTGCATTCCCATCCATTTGTGTGCCCCGCCTTCCGCTCATCTGAAGTTGCTTATATGAATACGAACAGGAATATACCACTAAGGGATTTATCTGTTGTTGTTGTTTTTTTTTTTTTTCATGTTTCTTAGTTACTTAATTCAATTTCCATCTCTGTCATAGATCCCTCACCCCTCGCCTCCCAGTACCACCCTCCCACCAGCATCCCCTATTCTGAGGCAGCCCAGTTCATCTATTCACATGAGGATTAAGTTTGTGAGATGTAGCTGTTTTAAGACCAACAGTTAATTTAAGGAGGGAGGTTAAAGACTAGTGGAAGAAGTAGGAAGATGAAATGGAAGAAGAGAATATACAGTAAAGCCTTATATAATTTCATCTGGAACATTCTGCCCTGCAAGAACACTCACTAGCTTTTCTTAATTTGGTTTTTTTGAGACAGGGTTTCTCTGTGTAGGCTTGGCTGTCCTGGAGCTCACCTGTAGACCAGGCTGGCCCCAAACTCAGAGATCCACCTGCCTCTGCCTCCCAAGTGCTGAGATAAAAGGCATGTGCCACCACCGCCCAGCTCAAAGATTTACTTTTTTTTTTTTTTTTAACATTTATTTATTATGTATACAGTGTTCTCCCTGTGTGCCTGCACACCAGAAGGCGGCACTCATTATAGATGGTTTTGAGCCACCATGTGGTTGCTGGTTATTGAACTCAGGACCTCTGGAAGAGAAGACAGTAGTCTTAACCACTGAGCCATCTCTTCAGTTTTAAAAATGGGACTTTCTGAACTGAGAATTGGGACAGGGGAATTGGGACTGGAAGTTCTCTGTCTGCCCCGGTGGACATCTGGTCTATCACTTTTCTTGGTAGAGTTCTTCCTTGTCTTGGCCTCACAGGTCAACTTCACCTCACTGATACTCAGGCATGGGCTTCTTAGGAGGCAGGCAGGGACAAGTGAAGGTTTCTTCCCTGTTGATATTTCATCCTCATCCGAAGGCTTTACTGGGAATGACTGGGTCCCAAGTATGTGAGTGCTGGGAAACATCCCTCCAGAAGGTGGCAGTCTTGTCCTCTGAGCCCAGAGCCATCAACCCGTTTGTCAGTTGTAGTTGATACTAAAAAGCAATGGGGTTTGGTGCTATGGAGTAAAATTGAAACCTGGGAATGGAGTGATGGAGTTGTAACGTTCTGATGTCCCAGCCATCTTGCTCCAGATCCCAAAGAGCAGAGGCAGAAGCCCTCCAGGGTCCCTCCAACCACAAGCCCCACAGTCCTTCCTCGTTGCTGTCTTCAGCCACCCTGGCCCACGGCGTTACTGTGCCCCTGAACCGTTCCCTCCCCAGGGCTTTCACAGTTCCTCTCCCTCAATGCCCTCTTCAAGTTCATCTTCTTCCACATCAGCAGCTACCTGGCACCCTCCTCTCTCCCCACCCCTCAGTTCCTCTACAGGGTGCTTCCCAAACTATTCTGCCTAAAGCAGGCAATGTCTTGGGCTCTCTGGGCACACCCTGAACCTAGTTACTTGATTCTTGTCCATCTTTCTGTCTCAACATGAAGACAGGACAGGGACTTTAGACTCTTGGGTTTGTTTGTTTGTTTGCTTGCTTGCTTTTTTCTGTTTTAAAGCTTGGAGCAACCTGGTGAAGGGAGTCTCCTGTATGGACGCTTCTGATACCCTCCAGATTCACTTGGTAGCTCCCAAGCTCAAGTAACTTAGGTACACTGAGTGCTCTAAATATTTGACATAGTTTTGTCGTATCTTCAAGACAACCCGTTAGCATAAGCACTCTCTATGCCTCCACTTTACAATGAGCAAACTGGGACACAGAGGAGTCAGATAACTCATCAGAGGTCATGCACATAATAGCAGCAGATACTGAACAGGGTGCTAAGATCCCATAGCCTGCTCCTCATCGTCACCCTGCTCCCTTCCTTGCTGCATGAGAAAGTCCTGCCGTAAGCGCCTAGGAGTGACCTAAGGGTAAAGACACAGAAAATGAACGGAAAGAGCTTGGCCCAGTGCCTGGCCGTTGTTAAGCTCTCAGTGTTAGGATTGGTGATGGTAAATCGCGCCTCAGACATTCTTACAGAAGGAAGACTTCCGCTTGACAGCGCATGCTGTGTGCTCTAAGGAATACCAAGTTGAGCAGGGCATTTTCTAAGACATTGACAGGGTCAGACGGAGCTGTAGCAGGCTCTGCGGCACTACAGCGTCCTCTTCCTGGAAGATCCTCCTGCCCCTCCCCTCAAGTGCTGGCTTGACAGGTGTGTTACGGATACAATAGCTGACCTCTTTGAGTTATGAGTCAACTAAGAGCCTCCAGAGAACCTGTCTTTTAGTAGAATTACTGCCTCTGTAGAGACTGCTGCCAAAGTGTGTTCAGCAATATATTGTTGAATTCAATTTTGCTCCCTATTTAAATATGTAAGCCTTTAGAGAGGAAACAAAATAGGCAAATGTCTATTCATAATTGTTTGTTTAGCTGTCCATGTGAGACTAAAATGACACGTGAAAGTTAGTATCATGTAATTAGAAATACTCCTTTTTGCGCTTTAAAAAAATTTCATCATTAGCCACAAGTTTCCTTGTTTGGAATTAATTTTTGGAAGACTCACATAGTCACGCAGTATGTAATTGCACAGTCTGCTCTCCTTCCGTGAGGTTCATGAGCAGGCAGGCCAGGGACTTGTCTCCCCACATCATCTCTCTCCTAGCCTTGTGTCCTATTGTTTTAATTGTTCTCATTTGTCTAGAACCCAATTAGTGTTGCCATATGTTCATGCTCACCTACTTTCCCAGCCCTCTACCCCACCTGCTCTTACACTCTTCCTTGGTGTTCGGTGGTTGATTCAGATAAACCACCCACAACTGAGTGCTCTTAGCAGTTAGCATTTACACCAGTTTTGATGCTTTTCGTAAGAGTCGACGGAAATATTTAGAATGCAGCTTGACAGCATGATCATTTAATAAACAACAGTAGGTTTCCCCTTGTGCCTAGAGTCTCCTCAGCCCTGCTTTTTTTGTTGTTGTTGTTGTTGTTGTTGTTTTTCACCACATTTATAGTACCAAGCATGAAATAATTCCTGTAGAACAGGCCTCATATTCCCTCAGAGAGCAGCTGGCTACCCCTATAACCCCCAGGCCACGATTGCACTAGTGGGCATGTTTTGCCTGGCAGCTTGGAATTGAATAAAAATGTTTCTTATTTCTAGTATTTCATTGAAAAGGTTTTTGTTTGTTTGTTTTGCTTTTTTGTTTGTTTGTTTTACATGTATGGTTGACATCACTTGTGTCACTGAAAGATTGGACACATTTTTTTCAGATCACGCGGTGGTTTTTTTTTTTAATTTTAGAAACCTTCAAATATGCAAAACAGAGTGTTATAATAAACTCGTATCTATCATCTAGTTCAAACAATTGTTAAGTTTTTGGAATCATGTCATTTTGTTTGTTTGTTGTTGTTTTGCTTTTGTTTTCTTGAAACCGGTTTCTCTGTGTAGACCAGGCTGTCCTTGAACTCACAGAGATCCACCTGTTGACTGCTGGGTTTAAAGGCATGCACCACCCCACCCTACTTTAAATCCTATTTAATTTAGGCATTTTTTTTTTCACTGCTTTCTCCAAATTTTGTGAGCATCCTACAGAGACCATGGTGTTTCACCCATAAATACCTCTAATTGCTAAGGATTTAAAACTTTACAATAACTATGCCATTCTTATGCCAATCAAAATTTAGTTATTTTCTAATATTATCTAATAACCACAATAAGTACTTAAGCTCCCTCATTATCTCACATCTCTTCTTAAAAGTCATACATGGTGCATGCTTATAATTGCAGCACTCAAAGAGGCAGAGGCAGAAGGATCCCTGGCTACTTAGGCAGTGCTAGGCTAGGCTAGACTATATATTTTTTAAAAAAACCAGTGTTAAATTATTTTTAAATTTTATTTATTTATTTATTATGTATACCATGTTCTGCCTGCGTGTATACCTGAAGGCCAGAAGAGGGCACCAGATCTCATTACCAATGGTTATGAGCCACCATGTGGTTGCTGGGAATTGGACTCAGGACCTCTGGAAGAGCAGCCAGTGCTCTTAACCTCTGAGCCATCTCTCCAGCGCCCCCAGTCTTAAATTTTTAACTTTGCCCCAATTAGGACACAGGGCCAGACGTTTGGGGACCATTACCAGACTTACTCTCTGTCTTTTTGAAACATTTTTTTTATTACAATACACAGTGAACTAGCCCACTTTCTGCCTGTTTTGTAGGATCTTACCTGTCCTCTGGCTGCCCAATTTTGCGCACTCCACACTTTGAGAGGATTGCTTCCGTTCAGAACAAATTCTTTTTGTCACTGTGCGCTTCCTTGGGACTCATACTTGTGGTCTGGCTCTTCTACTAGTGGGGCATTTAGGCTCGAGGAGGAGAGGTCACCCTGATCCTGTCGTTCGTTCCCCAGTGACAGTTTCCCTAATGTTCTTAGCCACCAGCCTTTTTCATCATCTATATCCACTGTGTCACTAAGGCGCCATACTCTAGAAGTTTCTGGAAGTTATGCCACAGGCCATTGGAAGCCGTTCATGCGACAACTGAATTCCCTTTTTTTTCTTCACTGTACAACCTTACGCTCTTTATTCTGCTGTATGTTGATGTTTTGAAAATAAATTTTAAGCCGAGCATGGTGGCACATGCCTTTAATCCCTGTATTCTAGAGGCAAGAGGCAGGTGGATCTCCGAGAGTCCAAGAGTAATTTTCTAAATCTGTTTTAAATTTCTTCCCCCATTTTTAAATGATGATTTTGCTAAGGGAGTACTCTGTGATTATCTTATTCTTCCACTTATTCAGTCTAATCAGTTTTCCTTGACTGGCGTTTATCGTCATTTACAAAGGGCTCAGTAGGTTCTGGCCAGGACTTCTATATAAGGACAACTCTTCTACAAATACTTAAGGGAAGAATCTTTCCTGGTGGTACCTTGCTGGGAACCTCCTCTGTGTTCTGAGTTTAATTTCTCCTAAAGAATTACCTGCCTCAAGAGTGACTTTCCAGAGCTGACTCATGCTCTTCCAGAGGACGGGAATTAGGATCTCAGGGCCCAGCACCCAAGTCAGCAAGCTCTCAATCTATGACTTGCTCCAGGGCATCCCACGCCCCCTTGGGACCTCTTTTCTTTTTCTTTTTTTTTTTTTTTTATACTTTTTTTTTTTATTAATTACACATTATTCATTTTGTATCCCCCCATAAGCCCCTCCCTCCTCCCCTGCCGATCCCACCCTCCCTCCCCTTTCTGCATGCATGCCACTCCCCAAGTCCACTGATAGGGGAGGTTCTCCTCTTGTTTCTGATCTTAGTCTATCAGTTCTCATCAAAAGTGGCTGCCTTGTCCTCTACTGTGGCCTGGTAAGGCTGCTCCCCCCTCAGGGGGAAGTGATCAATGAGCAGGCCAATCAGATTATGTCAGAGGCAGTCCCTCTTCCCATTACTATGTAACCCACTTGGACACTGAACTGCCATGGGCTACACCTGTGCAGGGGTTCCAGGTCATCTCCACGAATAGTCCTTGGTTGGAGTATGAGTCTCTGGGAAGTTCCCTGTGTTCAAATTATCTTGTTCTGTTGCTCTGCTTGTGGAGTTCCCTTGGGACCTCTTTAAGCGAGTACACATTCACTTATCCCATACACATACTTTTTTTTAAAAGCCTATTTTTAAAAGTAGACTTTGAAGAAGGAACAAATTAATTCTGTTCACCTTTTTATGGCCAAACACTAACTTTAGTCTGTATTTGCGTGACGCCTTTAAGGTCTCATAGGATACATTTTACAAGGTCAACCACGTCAATATTTGGCGCAGCACCCAACACAGGGCACCGCCTAAACAAGCCCCGCCCTGCTCCCTCCATCCCCCTCTCCCCTACCCCCCCGGGGGGCGACTCAGACCGGTCTAACGGACCAAGCGCGGCCACCGCGCTCTGCCGCCCCAAACTGTAAAGCCCCAGGCACCCGGGACACTCCGCAGTGCCAGCCTTCTCCATGGGAGGGTCGTTCCCAATCCGTGGCAGCTCAACTCAGACGAGGAGAAAGCCAGCGCACCCAGGGTACCACAGGGCGTCCCGAGGGCACGGGAGGAGAGTGTGGAGGGCCAAGCCAAGTTCACCTAGACCTGCACAGCGCCGTCCGCAAACCGGTACTACGGTTGAACATGCCCCCGATGTTCCGATGTTTGAAGTCCAGTAATCCGGAGCTGGAGCTCTGGCTCAGAGGTTAAGAATGCTGTCTCTTCCTCCAAAGGTCCAGAGTTCAATTCCCAGCAACCACATGATGGTTCAGCCATCTATAATAAAATCTGGTTGCCTTCTTCTGGTGTTCAGGTACACATGCAGGCAGAATGCTATAAAATAAATAAATCTCAAAACTATGAGATGGGGGGTGGGTATGCACCCGCGCGGAGTGGGGTGAATATGATGAAAATACATTGTATGCGTGTGCCTAATTCTCAAAGAACTAGTAAAATATTATATTATGAAAAATACAAATAAATAAATAAATAAAAATACAGATACTATAAAAAAAATAAAAGCAAGAAATAAGAGTGGTGAATCCTTTGCAACCCTCCAAAAGTCACCCCAATTTTAACGTAGTAGTTCCCCTCTTGTCCACGGGGAAGATGTCCTAAGACATTCTCCAAATGCCTGGGGCGGCCCGTTGTACTCATGTACAGTATGTTTTTTTGAACTGTATAATGCCTACGATAAAGCTTACCTTAGAAACTGGGTGTTGCATGAGATTAAACAAGAAGAGTCTTACCGAACAATTATAACATGCAATCATGGAAGATGTTTAAAAGTTAGGAATTACTGACTTCTAGAAGTTTCTATTTTATATTTTCAGGCTTCAGTTGACTGGAAACCACCAACAACGAAATTAACAATAAAGCTTTTCTGTATCAAGGAAAGCTAGTGAGTGTACTTGCCAGTGGTAGAAGGTTCCAGATGACACGGTGCTGGCTTTACTGTTTAGCCTCTTGTTTTGTTTTATCTTCCTTCTTTATCCACTGGTGCCCGCCTCCCTCCTTGAATGAATTGGTTGTTTTTAAAACAGACACATCTTTCAGTGGTATATTCCTGTGTGCATTCGTAGAAGCAACCCACACGAGTGGAAAGCAGAAGCACGTAAATCGATGGAAATAGAAATAAGGGCATGTTCAGAGTTCAGTTTACATTGCATTCGTAACTTTTTTTTTTTTTATCGGTAGAAAGCTAAACATTTTAATTTACAAAATTTGGGAACGAATAATGGCTTCCATTCTCTGAAATTCCATTTCCCGTGCAGTTCCTTATGCATATGGTCTTATTTGACTTTCCTCTACATTGTGGACCCGTTTTGTACAGCACAGCATCAGGGTACAGAGAGCAGGAGTGTACGCGCCCAAGTCTGGAGCCAGCGTCTATCTCTTCTCCTTTTCAGAACTACCCTGTAGTGCAGAATGTGCTCGCTCAAAACCTTTGGAGGGGGTTAAAAACTCTTCGAAGAGACTTCTTCTGGAAGAGTCTGTCATTATGATATCTGTTTGGACAGGTCTCCAGATATGGCGACCTTATAATTGACCACATTTTCCTACCAAAATTGTGAACTTCTATGCATGCGTTTTCATTTGCTTAATCATTTCTCCTGGTTTGGCTATCTCAGATTTACTAGTTTCTTACTGTCAAAGACACCACACTGAATATTTTGATGAATAATCTAATACATCTTCGCCCACATTTAAAATAGTTTCCTTAGGGAGCATTTCTAGAAACAGAATTAGGTTATGATGTGTGAACATTGCTGCCTCACAACCCCGGCTTTCCATAGCGCACTGATTTGAACCCTTGCCAGCTGTGTGCAGCTGTGCATGGGATGTGCGTCTCATTCACCCTCTTTTTGTTCTTTGCAAAGAAGTTTTGCTAATTTGATAGCTTTAAAATATTTAATTTTTCATTCGAATTATTTTGATTACAAGTAAGCTTGATTTAAAAAAAAATGTTTATTGGCCTTTTTGTAGATTTCTGTATTTGAATTTAACTCACACCCTTAGCTTATTCCATTCCTGGCACATAATTTAGTATATTTTTCTGTTTGTAATTTTGCAGTCTTCAGTTATTAACATTATTAAGCATTTATCCTATTTGCTGTCTGATATTTATTGAATGTTTTGTTTCTTCTATAGATTTAAATTTTTTACACAGTTAAAAAATAGAAGTTAGCATATAGAGCAATAGGCTGTATTATTGCATTTTTAAAAATTTAATTTACTTTAAATTTATATATTCACTTTACATCTCAATAGTAGCACCCCTCCTCCTCTCTTCCTGGTCCCACCCTTCCAGGCATTGCATTTTCATACATTTTTGTTGACCTTCCTCTTTCATCCCCCTTCTTCCCCAAATTCATTTCCAGGTCACGTGTAGTCTATCACCTTCTTTTTTGTTGTTTTGTTTATTTTGAGACAGGGTTTCTCTGTGTAGCCTTGGCTGGCCTAGAACTTGCTCTGTAGACCAGGCTAATCCCCAGATTGCAGAGAGTCACCTGCCTCTGCCTCTCTGAGTGCTGGGATTAAAGGCATGGGCCACTACCACCCGGCTGTCTATCACCTTCTTTATTTCTTTTCTTAAGAGCTCTTTTCCCCCTTCATGGTTCACTTTCGAGTTGTTTTTTTCTAAAGATTTTATTTATTATTTATTTTATGTAAGAGTGTTCTGCATGTTCACCTGCACACCAGAAGAGGGCATCACACCCCAGTATAGATGGTTGTGAGCCACCATGTGGTTGCTGGGAATTGAACTCAGGACCTCTGGAAGAGCAGACAGTGCTCTTGAGCTCTGAGCCATCTCTCCAGCCCCCTACTTTCCATTTTTAAGGCATATCCCACAACCGTATACGTACATAAAAAAATTAAAATTTAGTATATGCATATGAGAGAAAACGTGGGCTTTGTCTTTCTGATTGTACGTAGTTTCACTTAATACAATTCTAGTTTCCATTCATTTTCCTGCAAATACCATGATTTTACTTTTTTTATAGTTAAATACTGTTCTATTGGACACACAAAAAAATTGTTTTTTTTAAAGATTTATTTATTATATATACAGTACTTTGCCTGCAGGCCAGAAGAGGGCACCAGATTCTCATTATAGATAGTTGTGAGCCACCATGTGGTTGCTGGGAATTGAACTCAGAACCTCTGAAAGAGCAAGCAGTACGTTTAAACTCTGAGCCATCTCTCTAGCCCCGGACACACAAAAATTTTAAGTTTTAAATATTTTAATCTATCTGATCAACTTTAATCCTAGAAAATTAAAATCTGGTGAGCAAATGTTCTAATTTTTTTCCAGTCCACTTTAACAAAAAACTTGCACGCCTCTATTTGTGTGTGATTTATTTTAGTACATGATATATTTAACTTCAATATTAGCACCCGCAATAGTTACTTTTGTGATCTCTTTGGATGTATGATGTTATCTTGTCTTTTTTATTTCTGTTGACTCTAGTTTTTGCTTTTATTTTCTTTTAGGGTTCCCTGCTTCCTGCGACACTGTGAAGAAATGGTAAGACTTTGAGAATGCCTCAACTGGTGACCAGCCCAAGCTCAAGGCTGGACTCGTGGAGCATTTGAGAGAAAGCCTGTCTTAGCTTCTGAACTCCATGCGCTCCCTGTATGACAGGCCTTTCCAATGGGAAGAGGGAAGGAGGAGGACTGGGGATGTAGCTTAATAGTAGAGTGTTTCCTCTAAACCAGATCACCACCAAAATAAAGAAGGAAGCGCATACATAAGAAAGGGGCTGGAGAGATGGCCCAACCCTTAAGAGCACTGGCTGCTCTTCCACAGGGCCCACATTCAAGTCCACCGCCCACACAGAGCTCACAATCATCTGCGGCTCTAGTTTCAAGGGGGTCCAACACCCTCTTCTGGCTTCTCCAGTGTCTACATGTGTGTGGTGCATAGACATATAAGCAGACAAAATGCTTACACATGTAATCAAACAGTAGAACAGAAAGCAGGGGAAGGAGAGAGCCACGGCAAGAAGTGACTGGGACATCGCGGTTGGGACATCTGTGCTAGACCTGCCCTTTGCAGGGTCACAGGCGTCTGCACTGACAGGTCATCTGTCAGTGCTCCCCGCTTCTGAGGCAGGTCCAGCGGCTAATGAAATACACGATGCCTTCCCCGCAAGAGGAGAGGTGCGTACGCAAGCACCAAAATAAACGCCCTGTGGAAGGAGATGCTAATTCCCGGCCTAACTAAGACGTAGTTTAGAATTGGAAACAGCTGAATATTAAGGGGAAATTCTAAGGGTCCTAGCTGCAATTCCTGTGGATGAGAAGTAAATAATACCTCCTTGCGGGTTTATCTACTTTTTTAAAAATCGGATTAAAACCACTCATTTTTTTTAATCACAACCCATTTACAGCTATGCTTATTATTCAGACTTATTTTAGATTTTCTATCCTATGCTTCTGTATTTTTCCTTTTTATTTAGACAGTAAATATTCCTACTTTATCTGTGTGTGATGCTTTGCAGTTTAAAAATATTTATTTATTTTTTCTCACAAGAAACCCGAAAATGGGGATGAGGCGGCTCTGTCAATTAGAATTCACTAAGAGCAAATGAAATCTAGTAAAAACACGCATGGCTCTCCATGGCTGCACGTAGCTGAGTGTTAGGGCTGGCCATAGGAGTACTGCTTTGTGTTTCTAGGTTTTCACTCAAAAGTATGTATCAAATCAAGTCAGGCATGGTGGTATTGGTCTGTAATCCCATCATTTGGAAGCTAATGGGGGGGGGGGCTGTGAGTTTGGGACCACCCCTGGGTATATAGGGAATTATAGGCAATCTTAAACTGTATAAGCAATACCCTGTCTCAAGAACAAAACAAAGTGCACGCTGATCTAACTAAATGACACCCACTGAGTGTGAACAAACACCCCTGTGTCTAAACAGGCAGTGATACAAACAGTCGTTTGTAGCTACTTTGGTTTTGTTTGTTTAAAAGATTTATTTCTGGTTACTTTATGAGTGCTTGCTTTGTGTGTGTGTATCTCGGACATGTAAACGAAGGCCAGAAGAGAGCATTAGATCCCCTGGAGCTGGAGTTACAGTTTCGAGCCTCCATACAGGTGCTGGGAACTGAATTTTCGTCCTCTGAAAGAGCAGCAAATGCTCCTGACAGCTCAGCCATCTCTCCAACTCCCTTTATCTACTTATTTTTTTATGGTTCAAAAAAGAAATGTGAGAATTGGTTAATTTTTGTTACTGTTATTTGATTAATGGTACTTGGTTTTGTTTGGCTGATTTTCTGGGGCCTCGTTATGTAAGAAAATTGTAGCATCCCCATTAGCTGCCCACATAATCCCTAAACGGGAATGGATTTATTCCGACGTACTGTACTTAGTTATGAAAGAAATGTCTCCCGGATGTAAACCAGATAGCGAGATGTAGAGGAGCATGCTCCCTGCGGTGAGCGCCTTGGCAGTGACCTGAATACACCTATTGCTGTGTGCCCACTTTCTCGGGTACTGTAGGTGAACCACAGGGGATGGTATTTGGGAACCTCGTTTGGATCATGTGGTGCTTGCGGGGTGGAGGGATGGAGAGGAGGGGAGTGAGACGCCTCTGAAGCTCAGAGGAAAGGTTTCAAAGGTTTTTGCCTTGAACTTTCTTTTTTTTTTAATTTAATTTTTCTTATTAGTTACATTTTGTTAACTCTGTGTCCCAGCTGTATCCTGCTCCCTCATTCCCTCCCCAACCCCACACTCCCTCCCTGGTCTCCTCCCTGCCCCTTTCCAAGTCCACTGATAGGGGAGGACCTCCTCCCCTTTCCTCTGACCCTGTTTTATCAGGTATCATCTTCAGGGCTGGCTGCAAAGTCCTCCTCTGTGGCCTAACAGAACTTTCTTGTTTAAGCCGCCCACAGTCTATCACAGGCTAGCTGGCCCTTAGGAGCACCGGGGTTATAAACTTGTGACACACCCTCCTGCTTCTCACGTGAGTCCCCAGGGAAACTCAGGTCCTCAGGTTTGTGGCGTATTTACCTGAGAGGAGTCTCCCTGACCTCAGGTGTTTGTTGTTTTTCCCCTTTCATGAATCACAGTGTTTTCATACTTTTTTTTCCTTCTGCACAGTGGTGTGACAGGACACAGTGAGGTAATGCTGTTCTCAAGAAAGACAGGGAAAGCTATATTAAGATCCAAGAGAGGGAGCTGGACACAGTGGCATAACCTTGCAGTCCCAGCTGGATGGGAGAAGGGGACAGGAGGATCAGAAATTAAAAGTCATCCTTGGCTGTACATAGAATCTGAGGACAGCCCAGGCTGTAGTGAGGTGTAGCTATGGAAACAGCACACGAATCATAATGGTAACCACGCCTTCGCAAAGAATTAGTACTTGCCCAGTTGTTCAATAAATAAACCAATTGAAGTGCATTCTACCAGTCTGTTCTGAAAAAGTTTTGTTGTTAGCTTGTTCTTTACAAACATTTGCTAATGTTTTAAAATTAAGGGCACAGGTAAAATGTTTTTCTTTTTTTTCCCTTTAAAGACAAAATTCTGCCTCTGCCCCCCTGGTCCTGGGATTCCAGACCACTGTGACTAGCGGGACACATAAAAGCTTTAGTCAGAGTCTCCTATGAGCTTGAAGTACTATATCGGGATGATGTAACTTAGAAATGTTTGGTATTTTGGCAGCCTCAGCAGATGGGTGGGTACTGTAGGGTGTCACCTGACTCGGAAATGTCCTAAAGATTCTAAGCTCTTCTTGGTACCTCTATGTATTCCGGAGGGTTTGGGAACATCAAGCTAAGAAAGGTTAGACATCAGGGAGCAAGAATATAGAGAGGTTTGTTACAATAAGAAGTGGGGGAGGGCATTATGGGAATCTAGAATGTGGGGGGGCATAGGTAAGAAGGGTCCTGAGTGGTGGGAGTGGGGGGAGGAAGCACTGTTCTGTGTCCTATAACCTGGATTTGGTCTGGCAACTGAGAGACAAGGCAAACTTAAACTATCTCAGCGGCCTCATCGCTGATTTTATTGATAGTCCTATGATCTGGCCTGTAGCACAATTTACTAAGTTTATATCTTAAACGATTAAATACCCGTCCACTCTGCACTTACCAAACCCTGCAGTACCATCCGACGTGTTGAGAAAGGAAAAATGAGCATGTACAGAGTGTGTCAGGCACATAGTGATTTTGAGATGAATAACTCATCTCTTCTACTTATTTTTACGCTGGCATGTTGTTTTCAGACAGGATCTTTGAACTTTCCAGCTCCCTCTGAAATGGAGTAATCAGTCCGAAAAGTCTTGTGTGCTTATCCATTGTTCAGGGGCAGCCTGATGAGCAGGGGCTCTGAGCCCACTCCTGCAGAAGGGACCTTCTCCCCATCACACACTCCAGTTCCCTCCACTTACTTTAAAAACAATTTATCACATTTATTTATTTGTGTGGGGGTGCATGCATGCCATGGTGAGTGTGTGGAGATCAAAGGACAAATGGCAGAATTGTTTCTTTCTCTCCAACGTGGGTCCCAGGGACTGAACTCAGGTCTTCAGCCTTGCCCGCAAGTGACTTCACTCTGAACACTCTCGATGGCCATGTTTGGTCCCCCCACCTTTTATATTGCCAACTAATATAGCATATGCATACATTATTTCATTTATTGCCTTTCTGCCATGACTTGAGTCTGTTCACTGTATACACCAGTGAACATCTAACCCCGGGACACTACTGGTTTACAGAAAGTGTGGAATAACCTTTTACTGAGTAATAGTCAGGCATGGTGGTGGTGCATGAGCCTGTAATGCTTAAGAGGTAAAGGCAGGAGGATTGCCCTGAGTTGGAGGTCAGTCTTGGCTATCTAACAAGACCTTCTCTCAAAAAAAAAAAAAAATTTTTTTTTTAAATTATTGAATGGATGAACTAAGTTTACTGGCAATAAGAGGCACCATAATAGGCCAGCAAGATGGCTCAGTAGGTACAGGCACTGGCTGCCACACCCAGCCAGCTGGGTCCAAGCCCTGGGATTCAGACCATGGAAGGAGAGAAACAGCTCCTCAAAGCTTTCCTCTGACCTCCACACGTGTATTGCGGTCCGTGTACTTCTTCACGCTTGCGCTCACACACACACACACAGTCAGCAAGTAAATAAATACATGTACAAATTGTAAAGAGACCCCAAAACACAGAGAAGAGAAATCCACAGAAGGAGAGCTTCTGGTTTAGAAAAATCTGTATAATTCAAAATGACTAGAAGGACAAAGCTCTCAACGCGTAAAAACGAGGCGGAAATGCTCACCCCCCTGATGTATGTACGTAGGTATGTACGTACTGATTCACCATAACTACCACATAGGGATGTGCACACATTATTTCTCAATAGAAACTCGTACGAGGAAAGTAGGCCTCACTTAAAAATAAGAAGACCCGGAGTCTCCAAGGTGCTGGAATAATCTCTTAGGTGGGCAGATTTTGTTTCTACCTCATGTCCCCAGAGTCTGTTTGCACAACTCCACACAGCATAGCTGAGACTAGGTGCCCAGGGTAAAATACCTCGTCAATTAAAGGTGAAGGAGCAAGAGTTAAATGAATGAGTGGCTTGGGACAGACAACTTGATGAAAGGCTTTTTAGCTTGTTGAGTTAAATGGTTCAGCTTTGGGAGTGTTCAGCTTTGGGAGAGGCCACTAATTACCTGTTGCCTCTTCCCACTCACTGGAAGTCTCTCCGTGGTGTGCCTCCTTTAGTTAAGGGCGTATCTGAAAAGACACGAGCATAAAGGTTTACATATGCTGTGCCTGGGATAGGAGTTCACTGGACGCCTGGGTCAAGACTGACTCTAACACAGAGCTATGAGCCTGTGAAAGAGCTCAGGCTGGTTTTGGAAGAAACCAGTCAACTCTCTTGCTTCGATACTTAAGTACACTTTTCAGGAGCTGGACGTGACATCTATGTGGTGGCGAGAAAGAACTGGTGCTCTGAGTCCTCTGTGGGACCCGACTTTCTGCATCAAGTGATGTTTGTGTCTGCTTTTGGTCACTCAGAAGGCTTAGCTCTATAGGGGAGCAAGGATGTCAAGGATCCAAATTGTTTTCTTCAATCTAGTTTTATTTATAATGTAGATTTGTATATACTGCAAGAATATACTGTTTTATAAAAGCTTATAGAAGTTTTATAATACTTTTTACTATTATGTTTATAATAATACTTTTTTTGTCTTTCATCTCCTCCATTTATTTTTGTTTGCTCCTAGTAGTATATAAAAAGGGTTGTTATTATTGGTCCTTTCAAACAACAACTGAGCCCATGAGTAATTATAGCGTGAGGGTATACACTAAGCTGCACTCATTGTGGCAAGCAAGATGTACTGACTTAATGGCTTGAATGGGTTAACATAACAAGCCCATCTCTCCCTCCTGTCCAGTGTGAACCTGTTCTTTCTGTGCTTCTCAGCTCTGAGAGGTAGAGTAGGCAGTCTCTGCAGCTGGGGAAGGGAGATGGAGGAACCCCACTGACTCGCAAGCATATCGCCCTGGAAATAACACCTAACGCTGTGGACACGAGTACTTATACCCTTCCAAACAACTGCAAAAAAACAAAACAAAACAAACAAACAAAAAAACCCCATCCTGTCTGAAATTTACAGTCCCTTCACAACCCAGAGTCACCAAGCCACCTACAGCCTCATGCACGAGTTGTGTTCTTTTTTCAGTCATTAAGTACCCACTTAACCTAGGAGTTTCTGGAGCCAGTGGGCTCTTTCCTTTGTTGGGTATTTATGTCTTTATTATGTAAATATAATATGTACTATATGTTGTGTCAGATACAATTAGTTTAATAATTCTAGAAGACTTTTTAGCTTACACTGTTCTAGCAACATTGTATTTCTCAGAACATTTTTTAAAAAAATTATTCTTTACTCTTATAAAATACTGTACTTTGTTTTTCTCTTCCCTTTTTGTTTTGAGACATATAGCCCCAGATGGCCCGAAACTTGCTATGTACAACCAGATCTGCTTGCCTCTGCCTTTGCGGCGCTGGGCTTAAAAGTGTGAGCCACCATGCCAGGCCACACAAGATGTTTTGAGCATTCCCACCACCATTCTGGACCTACTCTCCTATAACCTGTCACCGTCACCTTGTCTCCAACCAGTGGTGCCTGCTGGAATGCTAACTGACCTTGATAGATTGAGCCTGGGCATGTCACCATAGCTGCAGTGAGTTCATGAGTGCGGTGCCCGAGCCATGTCCAGAAAAGAGCACATGAGTTCCGATGTATGGGGAACGGGGCCAGAGGTCATGAGCGGAGGCAGGGGACATGGAGACCAGTGGCTTAGGATGCTCATGGTAGAAAGGGACTAGCAATTGGTTGGTTTGTTTTCCCATTACGTGTCTGTGTCTGTATGCACACGTGAGTGCAGGAAGCCTCAGAGACTTAGGTTCTCTGGAGCTGATGAATCCCCTGAAACTGGAGTTACAGGCAGTTGTGAACCACCCGACCGAGGTGCTGGTAACTGAACTTGGGTACTCAGGAAGAGCGGGACACGCTCTTAACCACTCCACTGAGCCCATCTCTCCAGACCCTCTCTCTGTCTAAGTCACCCCAAATATGCAGCCCCTCTCCACATGTCTTTGTCTGTTGTAAAAATATTTCTTGTGCACACTCTGAATTAACTAGCTGGCATTTGTTAAGTTTTTTTTCTAGGAAGAAAACTGAAGAGATGTCTAGACCGAGAAAGCAGTGGGGAACTCCAGATAGGTAAGGCAATATTATATGGTCTTGTTTGCAATGACTGTGTTTGCTACAGTAGCGACGTAAGTATTACTCTTGGGTGGCCATTACACCCGCGTCTCAGGTGTAGCTGCCATCCCTTCTTGCCTGGGACCACTTTGTCAATATCGTTACTTCAGGGGATTCAACACATGAAAAGCTAACCCTTGGTCGGTGGTCCCCAAGTCTGTCTGCACATTAGGATCACGTAGGCAGCTCTGAAGCTGCTCAAAGATTGAATCCCACACCTAGAAATCTGATTTAATTGGTTTGGGGGTGCACCTTTGGGGGTGTTTAGAGGCTTCCCCAGATGCTGCTGACAAAGCTTTGAGCAACGCTGCCCCAGGTGTGACTCCACAGTCCTTTGAAGGTCTTGTGTCTATTCCGCAAGGCCACCTTTGCAGCTTCGTGGCCTACTGTCCTTCAGCTTTGACCCAGGACATTTCTGTTCTCTGGGTTTCCAGCAGCCCAGACCCCAGTCTTTTGTACTTGACTGTAGGGCTTCTCTTTTTCTTCTTCTTCTTTGGCTCCTGCGTGAGCTTAGTACTTTTTTAGAGAAGTTTTAGATTTATGGAAAATTTGAGTATAGTTAACTCCTCTTCTCCAGTGCTCCCTGCTGCTATTCATTGTTTGCATTGATGTGGTATTGTTACAATTGAGGACCAACATCTGCACATTTCTAGGGTTTTCCTTCCTTCCTTTCTTTCTTTCTTTCTTTCTTTCTTTCTTTCTTTCTT
>NW_026592273.1:0-20857 GCF_907164565.1 Psammomys obesus | reverse complement strand
AGGAGGAGTGTAGACTCGAGGAACAGGGACATTGGGAAAGAAAAGGGAAAGGAAGAAGAGAAAAGGAGGAGTGTAGAAATGAAAATCAAAGAGAAAGGGAAGGAAGAAGAAAAAAGGAAAAGTGTAGATGTGAAAATGAAGGAGAATGGGAAAGACAAAGGGAAAGAAGAAAAAAATAAAAATGACCTGAAAAACAAGGAGAATGAGAAAGAGACGGAAGTCAAGGAGGAAGAGACGGAAGTCAAGGAGGAAGAGCCGGAGAAAGAGAAGGAACAGGTCACAGAAGAGGTCAAGGAAAGCAGCAGCACAGAAATGGTCAAGGAAAGAAGCAGCGCAGAACCGGTCAAGGGAAGCAGCAGCACAGAAATGGTCAAGGAAAGCATCAGCGCAGAACCGGTCAAGGAAAGCAGCACAGAACTGGTTAAGCGAAGAAGCAGCGCAGAAATGGTCAAGGAGAGCAGCAGCACGTCGATTAGAACCCTGTACCTGCCGCCGGTAAGGGACTTGGGACCCTCGCCTCCGAGGCCAGGCCGGTATAGACATCCAGACAGACCCACTGGGCTCTGTTACGTCAAGGCCGAAGTACGCAGAGACCCGGTCTTGTCGGAGAGCTGCTGTCTATGGATGGGGGGGATGTGCCAAGGTTCGAACGCCACCCTCCCGCCCCCAACTTCACCCCTGGTCTAGGGTCCAGAGACTAGGGATCTTAATTGGTCCTGGTGGAAGGCAGGGGCCGGCTCCTGTCTCCGTCCCGCGCTTCACACCAGCTTACGGTCTACATAATGCGGAAACCAGTACCCGAACCCTCCTTCCTCGAACTTGCGGTGAATATATTCTTTGAGACAGGGTTCGTGTATACAGTGTTAACGATGAATACATGATGTGTTTGGGGGCTCCCTGGCTCTTTTCTGTGGGCGCTGTAGTTACATGTAGTTTTCAGAAACGACAGCAGTAGAAGGAGGGCCGCCGCAGACTTGTCTCAGAACCCCAGGCATTGTTTAGGTCAGCAACAACTGTATCGCTTAGCACTCCCAGTTCTTGGCTGGTTCCTTGGCTCAGAGCCGCTTTCTGGTTCTGAACTGTTTGGATTATTAACAAAGACTTGATCCATGTAAAACACAGACTGACTCCACAGATAATGGAAGAAGAAATAACTATTAACAAAGAACAGTGATGCTCAGAATTAGATTTGAGGATTTACCTAGCAGCGTGGCTTCCCCGGGGCTTCTCCTTTGCATTCCGGCTATTCCGGAAATAGCCAGCCCCTGCTATTTCCCCCAAAGGTAGAAAATGCATAGTTACTGGTAGTTGTGGACTGGGTTCATGATCTCCCGGAGAGAGGAAATTGGATTTGCATCTAAACTCTTGATTTACAGTAGTTTGAGCTTTCTCTAGACATAAACACGAAGAACCCTGTGGCTCAGCTTGGTTTTTAGAGCTGGCTTTAGAACCTAGAGCTTCAGCGATGAACTCTACCACCGAGCTACACCACCTCAGCCCAAAGCCTGTTTTGTAGACTAACAATGTAAGCAGAATGTAAGCCATGAGTGAGTGTAGAGTTTCTGGGAAGAAGACAGGTCTGGAGTGGGGAGGGTTGGAGGCGACAGTTTTTAACACATTATTTTATAAGACTTTGGATGCCATTACTTTAGGTATCACCAAGGGAAAAAAAATGCTGTCAATCAAACCGGCATAAAATACATGCTAATTTTAGTGATGGTGGGGGTTTTCCTAGAATTAATGAAGTGTATGTTGGGGTAGGGCTCAAAGTGGAAATCGTAGGGGGACACAACCCGCACCCAGCAACCGTTTCTTGGTGCGTCTGTAAGTGTGCAGTTTTAAATTTTTTCAGTGTTGTGTTTCTTACCCTGGTGTGTTCTCAAAATGGCACTGTAACACTTAGAATGGGAAAGGAGGTCAGGGCAGGGGGATGAAATATTCGTCAGAATACCAGTTCCTTAGGGCTGGGCAGTTGGTGAAGCACATTGGCTCAAGCAGGAGGGCCTGAGTTTGTATCCCCAGCATCCGTGTAAAACTTAAGTGTCAACCTCTTAAGTCCCTGTTTAAGCCATACCTTAAAACCCCTTCCTCTTGCACAGATTTTTGTTTTCTTTTACTAAATGAGAGTGTTTTCCTTCCAGTATTAGAGAGATTAAGGCCACTCTGGGCTATGAAGTAAGACTCGAGGAAAAAAAAAATCAACAAACAAAAGAGATGGTGTAGAGAGCCCAGTGCTTTATCACCTTTCGGGCCAGATGTGGTGGTACCCATCTTTAATCCTCAGAGGCAGAGGCAGAGGCAGAGGCAGGGAGATCTGTGAGTTCCGGGCCAGGCCAGGTCTACAGAGGGAACTCTGACTCAAGTAGAAGAACGTGAAGATCGTTTTCTGGCTGTGGATAGAACAGTTGCCTAGCTTCTGTCCGCAGCACTGTGATCAATCAATCCATGATACTTTCTAGTGTTCGAATAGAGTAAGCAGAGCTGGGCATGGTGGCACCAACACTTGGGAGGCAGAGGCAAGGGCATGTCTTTGATTGAGTTCCAAGAACAGCCAGGGATACATACAGAGAAAATTCTGTCTCCAGAAGCGAAACAAACAAACAAAACAGATCTGTAGATAGAGGAAGCAGATCTGTATGTTATTTTTAGGAGCAGTGCCCCTGAAGATAATTGCTATCAGTTTGTTTTTTGGTTTTTTTTTTTTTTTTTTTTTTTATTGTTTGCCCTATAGAAGCCACCCTAAACTGTTCCTGTATTCATGCTCACCCTCCTCTCTGATCATTTAGCTTTTGCTTATATGTGTGTTTTGTGTTTGTTTTTCAAAACAGGTCTAGCTGTGTAGGTAGAACAAACTAGCCTTGAACTCACAGAGCTGGGTGTCAGGGAGTGGGGAGGCTGGGGGAGGGTAGCACAGGCCTTTAATCCCAACATTCGGGGAGGCTGAGGCAAGCAGATCTCTGTGAGTTTGAGACCAGCCAGGTCTACAAAGTGAGTTCCAGGAGAGCCAGAGACAGGGTTTCTCAGAAACAAACAAACAAAAACAAAACAACAGAAACCATGAGGGAGGGACCTGGTCCTAATATTTTGTAGCCAAATTATTCAGCTGCTAAGGCTTGACAAATGATGAGACTTAAATGCTTCCATGTTGGGTGGAACAGCCCATACCACAGACAAACCACTCTAGTGCAGTTGCCAATAGATAAGAATTCAAGAAGTGACATGGGGTGCTAAGATGGCTTAGCAAGTAGAGACATTTGCTTTAGGGCCCGACAACCTGAATTTGATCCCCAGAATGCACATGGTAGAAGGAGAAAAACAACTCCTGTGAGTTGCCCTCTGATCCCCATATGTCCTGGGATCCATAAATCCTACTGCACAGCACATAAATTCTAAGGGGTGTGTGTGTGTGTGTGTGTGTATGTATGCATATATTTGTCGTTTGATAGACTAACAAAGAATTGGACAGTAGAAAGGGGACATGAGTGTAGTGTCACAGAAGTAGTGATAGCTTGGGTTTAGACTGGTTAACAATTCCACGGTTACAGTCAGGTACACCGTCAGGAGCCAGCCAAACACAGCCTCGATAGCGAGAGTTCACTGATTCATCTTTCATTTCACAGGAGACAAATAAGCAGATCCTAGTCCTAGGCCTGGATGGAGCAGGAAAGACCAGTGTCCTCCACCTGTTGGCTTCCAACAGAGTCCAGCCCAGCGTGGCACCAACCCAAGGTTTCAATACAGTTTGCATCAGCACAGAAGACAAGCAGATGGAGTTCCTAGAGAGTAAGTTCTGTTTCTCATTAACACACGACTTAAGCCGCAAGCTGTGTTCTCTATCGACTTTGTGAACTTGCCCGAAGTGACACTGGATGGGGTTCTTTCTCCACTTTAGGATGATGTGTAACTCAGGTGTGTAGGGTGGTGTGGGGGAGGGGCGGGGTCCACTTTGCTGATCCAGTTTTCTCCTTTTTTTTTTTTTTTTTTTTTCAGTGCTGGCAACAAAGGGGGCTTAGAGGGAGGCTTTAGTACATCCTCCTGTGACCATCCCTTCCCTCCCCTCTCCCCTCACTGCTGTGGACACACAGCAAACCTAAGCAACTAAAGTGCATGTCTTTCTCAACATGAAATTGGAGGCAGTCCCAAACAACTTCTGGCCAGCTGGCAGTCCCAGTGTGGCAATACTGTCCCCACCTCACTAATAACCCAGTTCACAAAGTCCAGTCACGACTCCTTGCCTTCCCTTTCCACCTCAACCCTCCATCACACTTCACTTGTCCTCATGTCCCTAAAATACCACCTAGAGACACTCAGGTTTATCTAAACAGCCCAAGCATGTCCAGATGGCTTCAAACACCTCTTCCTTGGTGGACATGCTTGTGAATTCAATTGTGACTTCTTCCTCTCCCATCCTCTGCAGTTGGTGGGAGTGAGCCTTTCCGCTCCTACTGGGATTCCTACCTGCCCACGGGATGGCTGCTGATCTTTGTGGTGGATTCAGCGGATCACAAACGATTACCGGAAGCCAAGAAGTGCCTTCATCAGCTAATGGAACAAAATCCAGCGCTCCCTCTGGTTGTGTTTGCCAACAAACAGGTAACAGTCTGTGCATATCTGGCTTTGTGGATCCGTGGTAGAGCGCTTTGCCTAGCTTTCAGGATTGCCCCCCCAAAACTATGTTAATGTAACCTTCACTCAATAGTTACTAACACAGAAATGTCTGGTTTTAATAGGTAGATATTCAACAATATACTGTGTATTCAATTTATTAGGTCTCTTAGATTACTTTTTAAAAAATATTTATGTATTTATTATATATATAATATTCTGCCTGCATGTACACCTGCAAGCCAGAAGAGGGCACCAGATCTCATTATAGATGGTTATGAGCCACCATGTGGTTGCTGGGAATTGAACTCAGGAGCTCTGAAGAGCAGCCAGTGTTCTTAACCTCTGAGCCATCTCTCCAGCCTACCCTCCACCCACCCACCCCACCCCACACCCGCCTATAAACTTTGTGTGTGGGTGTGTGTGTGTGTGTGTGTGTGTGTTTGTTTTTGTGTTTGTTTGTTTTTAATGTGCATTGGTGTTTTGCCTGAATGTATGTCTGTAGGAAGGTGTCAGGTCTTGGAGTTATAGAAAGTTGTGAGCTGTCTTGTGGGTGCTGGGAATTGAATCCAGGTCCTCCAGAAGAACAGTCAGTGCTCTTAACCCCTGAGCCATCTCTCCAGGCCCCAATTAGACAGTCTTTCAATGGAAAGGCAATTTCTTCACTTTGTGTCCTTGAAGTCCTTTTGTCGCCTAGGGTGTTACCTCATGGAGGAAAGGAAGGAACTGAACCATGTGTGATGAGCTTATTTCAACAAACAGATAGAGCTTCAGTTTGGCAAGCTGAAGACTTTAGGGGAATTGCTGATAAGTGATAGTTTACAACACTGTGAGTGTATTTAATTCTAGTGAATTCTATACTAAAATGATAATTTTTTTATGTATACTACTATCACTGCTACTGCACACACACACACACACACACACACACACAAACACACACACACCCTTTAGATAACCAAAAAGTGTAACTAAATCTCTTCTCTCAAGGTTAGGTTTGCGAATGGAGAAGAGCTCAGTGCCTGCCTTTCCCTTACGTCTTCTGTGGGTGGGATGTTCACAGAAGCCAAATAAGTAATTATGATTGATGTGCTCATACTTTAGCAGGAACTTAGGTTGACATCCAGGATGGAGGCTGGCCGAGCACATTTTGACATTCTGCTGGCATTTCTTAAAAGGTTGATTTTTTTGTTTTAAGTAGAGTATCTTAAACCTACAGACACTCAGGGGCCTGGAAGATGTAGCTCAATGATAGTAAGAAGTCCTGGGTTAGCATGTAGGAGGTCCTGGGTTCAATCCCCAGCAGGTGGGGAGGGAACTGCAGAGATTTAGATTCAGGTCCTACAGTTGAGCTGTGTAGCATTCTGATGAAGGCACTGTAACTGGGCCATTCTCTTCTGGCTGGCTGTTTTCATTATTCCCAGTTGTTTACTGTCACAGGGTTGCTGTGAGCTTTCAGGTGTGTGTGCCTGTGCACGTGTGGATACACATTTCTCAAGTGTGGGTACCTAGAAGTGCTGGTTTGTTGGATTTACGGATAGCTTTATTAGATATTCCTAAATTGTTTTCCAAAGTTGCACTAGTTTATTCTTCCACCAGGAGACAAGTAGTTCCATATTTTCATACTTCTTGTTGTAACTGTTCTTTTTCGCTGTTGTGATGAAGCTAAATCATCCTTACTTGTTTTTTGGTTTTGTTTTTGTTTTTTTCTGGTTGAGCTCTACATCCGTGGATTTCCTAATTCCTCTTATTATGTCACCTCTGATTCTTCCTAAGATGCTTTGAGGTAGTAGTGCTGGGAATCAAACCCAAAGTTTTTCATACAGTAAGCATACTGCTTACCACTGAGCTGGGCCTGAAGCCTCTCCCTTTCCTTAGAGACGTAGGGGTGCTTGACATCTTTGGCACAAAATTCCTTTGTTGGTTATGTGTGTCACTAACATTTTCCCAGTATCTCAGTAAGTTATCATTTTGCTTTCCTTATGGTTTCTATTTTTATATTGAAGAGTCCACACACACCTCACCCCTTTTTGAGACAGGGTCTCTCTACATAGGTCTGACCGTCCTAGGACTCACGATGGAGACCAGGCAGGCCTTGAACTCAAAGAGAGCTGCCTGCCTCTGCCTTCTAAATGCTGGGATTAAAGGCATGTGCCACATTGCCTGACAGAGATTCCCATTTAAAACATATTTTATTTAATTTGTGTGGGGTATGTGCATGTAAGTGCAGAGGCCAGAAGAGGGCATCATTCCATGAATCTAAAGTTGTAGTTCTGAGTCCTGTGATATAGGTGCTGGAAACCAAACTCAGGTCTTCTGGAAGTGTAGCACGAGATCTTAATTACTGAACTCTCTCTCCAGCCTGAGATTTTACTTTTGTTTTCCCAGACAAGGTTTCTCTGTATAGCCCTGGCTGTCCTGGAACTCGCTCTGTAGACCAGGCTGGTCTCAAACTAGAGATCTGTCTGCCTCTTCCTCCTGAGTGCTGGTAGTAAAGGCATTTCTCATTACTGCCTAGCTGAGATTTTCCTTTTTAATTGGCAGATTTAACTGTACTTTTTTCTTGTGGTTTGTTTGTCTTCCTCAAATTAAATAAACAAAGCCATTTATTGTCAAATTGGCACTTTTTGTTGTTTGCGTGAGACAGGGTCTTACTATTTAGCCTTGGGTAGCCTGGAACTCATTATATATACCTGGCTGTTCTTGAACTTGTAGAGCTCTGTCTGCTTCCCCTCCTGAGTGCTGAGTGTAAAAGGATTAGCTATTCGAAGTTAATGCATATTTTGTTTATATCTTTATCAAAATATTTAGTCTATGCTTTCAGATGAATCACTAGGTCAATATGTGACACTGGGGGTTTTCAGAAAGTTACATTAGCTGTGTATGGAGGCTCATGCCCATGCTCTCAGCAGTAGGGAGCAGAAGCAGAAGGATTGCAAGTTCTAGGCCAGCCCGGTCTAGGTAGGGAGGCCCTGCATAAAAAAAAAAAAAAAAAACCAACACCAAAATCGTTGCCTTATTTATTCTTCATTCTTCAATTGCAACCTCTATTTCTACCCATACTGTCTCTCCCCTCCTTCTTCCTTTATACTTTCATCAGTAGATTTTTTTTTTTTTTTTAAACTGGAGACACCATACTCCTGGATACATTACTGTGTTGCCAAAGTCTCTAAGAGCTTTATGACTAAATGAATTCAGGTTGTAAATAGGTAACATATTGTGATTACCAGGGCCTAGTCACCACACTTAGCCCATCAGGGGAAGCCTCACAGGTGTCCAGGGCTACACAGCTAAGATTAGACACATAAGCCTCCATATACCCCATAAGTCTGATATAAAATTTTTGGCCAGAATAAGTAATGATGATAAAAAACTCACAGTGATAAGTGCTAGCAATCAGTAAAATATGATATGGACAAAAAGTAGCTGGTGATATGGTATGATGCCATATGCCTATAATCCCAGTTTGGAAGACTGGGGCAGAAGGATCAAAAGTTTAAGGCCAGCTTAAGTTCATAGAATGACCCTTAAAAAAAAAAAAAAAAACCTAACCAACTCCTCCCTCTAAGCCAGGGCTACACAGAGAAAGCCTGTCTCAATAATAATAATGAAGAAGAAGAAAAGGAAAATTGAGGCATCCCTCCCCCACCCCCTGAAAACACTTTCCTGAAAAATCAGAAATCCTGGAATAATTCTGATAATTCTGATTTTAAGATGCTTATATTCATACCATTATTGGAGTTATAATAAAGTCTCGCTGTTTTCTGTATTAAGATGGTGGAGTCACTTAGAATAAGGAACGTGTTTGGATCCTAAAAGAGTGCAGACTAACCAACATTTTCTGTTTTTTCCATCCATCGTGGGTGAAGGACCTTGAAGCAGCCTATCACATTACAGATATCCATGATGCTTTGGCACTGTCCGAAGTGGGGAGTGACAGGAAGTTGTTCTTGTTTGGAACTCAGGTGACTGGGAATGGCTCAGAGATACCCACTACCATGCAAGATGCCAAAGACCTTATCGCACATCTGGCCACAAATACGTAGAAGTGACTAGGACCCGGCCCTACTCAACTCACCATCAAACCATCACCATAAAGGAATGAATGGCAGGCTTAAGCCAAAGGTTTCCAATTTCAATAAAAAATAAGCCATTTCCTATTCTTTTAATGCAAAGCGTATATACGAAGAACTCAAATTCACTAAGACCTTTTTTTTTCTTTTTTTTTTTTTTAGATTTTTAACTTTAAATTTTGTTTTGAGGGAAGTTTACATTTTTGTTTGATTTTGGTGCTGAGAGGTGAACCCTGGGCCTCACATGCTTGCCATTGAACATGGGGCTGTATCAAAAAACCTGGATTACTCAAAAGTAAAAGTTGTCTTACCAAGCCTTCATCCCACATACGGTTTTTACCTTTTGTGTGTATGTTCATTTGCATACACGTGAGGTCAAAAGATGATTTTAGTGTCCTTTCTCAGGAACTATAAATCTTGTATGGTCTTTTGTTTTTTTGTAGTTTGCATGGATCAAACCCACATACCCATGCTTGCACAGGAAGTACTTTATTCCTGTCCGGTTCTGTCCGGTCCTGTCCGATCCGGTGATACTCCCCCATCCCCACCTCGCTGACCATGTCCTCCATGTGTGGTTCATCAATAGCAATAGATTTTTTATTTATTTATATTTTTTTGAGGCAGGGTTTCTCTGTGTACCCTTGGCCGTCCTGGACTTGCTCTGTAGACCAGGCTGGCCTCGAACTCACACGGCTAATAGCGATAAATTTACATAAAAACATTTAAATAAACTTTTTCTTTTTGAGAAAAATGCAGGTGTTGTTCCTTTAAATGGACCCACTTAACACTGCAGGCGGAACTACCAGGAAAGGGCAGTGAGGATGAGCACTCCCAAGCCGGCAAATAGAACTTACCCGTAGGCAGGAAGAGACAGGAGGCTTGTCTATGCCAGCCTGATACACCAGATGAGACACAGAGTGGAAATGTATCTTTAAGATTTCTTGTTTCTTTTGCGGAGAGAGAAGCTTTCTTCGCTAGCTTTGTCTCTTGAGACAAGACCTTACCACGTGACCCTACAGTGCCCCTGAGGCAGCCTCCTGGGTGCTGTGTGTGCCACCATTCAGGGTTGTTATGTTTTTTTTTTTCTTTGTTTGCAGTTGTTGTAAATAAAATGGTGTTAGGCTAAATAATGTTATGTATTATTTGCCCTATGATTATCACAGTGGTATTATTTAACCCGCTATCACAATAAGACACAGACACCTGTTAAATTTTATAATTGCTTTATTTACTTTGGGCTGGGCAGAGGTTTCACCTATGCTGTCTCAATAACCTCACCATCCACCTCCCAGCCCCCATCCAATGTCATCTGCCTTAACCATCCCTATCTGGGCTACCTTCCACCCATAATCTTATAAATACTTGCCTGTATTCTTCATCTGGCCCTTCCCACGCCATTATTGGAGTCCTTCCTCCTGGCCCACACGGTTCCTTCTCCACGCTAACCCATCATAGTGACCTCCTCCCTCCTCTTTTCTTGTCAGTTTATGTGTTCCCAAAGCCCTGGAATCTTAGCCACGCCTACCCCCTTCTGCCCTGCTCCGGTTTTAAGGCCTTTTAATCAACCAATTAGGTGTAATGTCTTAAGCAGGTTTACACAACAAGGACAGGTATATCTGGGCAGTGACCAGATCTTGAGGTCCAGTAATAGCATTAAAATACAAGCATCAGACCAACCCCCAACAGTTTGCTTTTTGTTTTTTAAGATTTATGTATTTTGGGGCTTGAAGGATGGTTAAGAGGTTAAGAGCACTAGCTGCTTTTCCAGAGGTCCTGAGTTCAATTCCCAGTCAAACGCATGGTGGCTCGTAACCATCTATAATGAGATCTGCTGACCTTTTCTGGCGTGCAGGTGTACATGTAGATAGAACATTGTATACATAAAAGCTGAATTTACTAGATAATAAAATAAAAAATCATTTATGTATTTCATGTATATTAGTGCTTTGTCTACATGTACAACTACATTTCAGAAGAGGGCATGTCTGCATGTACAACTACATTCCAGAAGAGGGCACTAGATCTCATTATAGACGGTTGTAAGCCACCATGCGGTTGCTGGGAATTGAACTCAGGACCTCTGGAAAAGCAGCTAGTGCTCTTAACCACTGAGCCATCTCTCTAGCCCTGTTAGCGATGTTTTGTAAAAGCAATAGATCTACTTACCTGCAGCACAGTAAGTCCAATTTGCAATTGTAATGCTTTGCTTTAATTTACTAATGTGTAAATGTATTTGAAAAGAGAATTTGGCCTGTACATCCTTTCAAAATTAATCTCTGACAAAATAACCAAATTTGGTAAAGATGATAGCCCTGATCATAGCACACAGTTGTCTCTGCCACACTTAGGTTACAATCATAATGTAACTTAGGTATGTGTCTTAGTTGGGGTTTCTGTTACTGTGACAAACATCATGACTAAAGGCCATGTGGAGAGGAAAGGGTTTATTTCATCTTAAGCTTATAGTCATCCAGGGAAGTCAGGGCAGCAGGCAGGCACTGATGGCAGAAGCCATGGAAGGGTCTTGCTCCCCATAGTTTGCTGGGACTGTTTTCTTTTACAGCTCAGGATCACCCGCTGAGGCGTGGCATTGTCCACAGCTGCCCTGAGGCCTCCTATGCCAAGTATAAATCAAAGAAACACTCTGCAGCCTTTCCTACAGGCCCATCTGGTGGACACAATTTCTTCACTGATGTTCTCTCTTCCCAAATGACTCTAACTTGTGTCAAGTTGACATAACACTAGCCAGCACGGGACATATGCACTGAAATCATGTTCCTCCTCTGAGAAGCCAGAGTGAGTGCCTTCCTCATGATCAGTGCTGAGTGTCATGTTTATCAGTATCCTATTCACAGGTATCAGATGTGTAAACATCAAAGCTCCTCCTCTCTGGCATGGAAGCTGGATTTCACATTGATTCACAGTTACTGGAAACCTGGGTTTCTCTGTACTGGAGATGTCTCAGGCTAGTGGCAGACATATGTCTCAGGGGCTTTAGGAGAAAAGAAGCTCAGCCAAGCCATTGTGTTGTCAAAGGGGCTGCCTGGCTGATAACTTTTCTGGCAGGCCTCATGAGGTGACATTCCTTATCTTGGAGAACTTGGGGTCTATTGCCAGCCTTCCAAACTTAGAAAACACAGATTCAGTCAAAACACCAGCTGCACGTGCCATTTTTGCTTATTCTCTTTATAAACATTTATTTGGCACCGTTTTAGTGCCAGAACTTTGTTTGAAGCAGCAGAAATTTAACCCACATTTGTCTGTACCAGAAAAAGGGGGCTAGGGGCTAGCACCAAGCTTGGGAAGCTAGTCCTACCCAGACCTGGGCACGGGAGGGCTAATGTGGGGGTTCACAGGTAAGAACTGTCTCTCCATCATTTGGCCCTGCTAAACCCTGCTTGGGTCCATCCTCGGATTCTTGTTTCACCATCTGGGTAGCGAAATTGCTGTCAACACCAAGCCAATACCATTCCCATAACCCATAGTTGCTAGGTAAAATATGCCTTCTTCCCTACAGCAAATCTCATTGAGGAGGTCTCATTGGTTCTTCTTAGGTCTCACCCTCATCCCTGTGGCCAGGGACAAGGTTGTCTCCTTCAAGCTGCATGGAATGAACTCTCACAGAGGCAGGTGTCGTGCCTTCAGGAAAAGAGCCAAGGGGGGATAGGCGGGAACCAAACTGAAGTAGTGACTAGAGTTTAAACGTTTTGGGGGAGCCCTTAAAGAGTCATTGTACAGTTCTTCATGTTAATAGTAAAATGAGTTTGGAGCTGTTGGGGTGGCTCAGGACAACCTGAGTTCTATCCCTGCGAGGAGAGGACCGGTCACCTCCCCACCTGTGCACTGTGGCGGTGTGCATGCACTCCTACTTTGTGTGAGCCTAGTTCCTGAGGCGGCCAGAAGAGGGTGCCAGATTCCCTGGAACTGGAGTACAGTCCCTGTGCGTCCTCTGCAAGAACAGCAAGTAGTCTTTAAAAATTATGTATTTAAAAATTGTTAAGTGTATGTGTGTGTGTGTATACACACCACATGTATGCAGGAGCCTGCAATAATCCAAGAAGTGTTGAATTCTTTGGAAATGGAGTTAAAGACTGTTGTGAGCTACCATGTGGAGGCTAGGAACCAAATCCAGGTCCTCTGTAAGAGCAATAAATGCTCTTAACCACTGAACCATCTTTCCAGGGCCATAAGTGGTCATAACTGCTGAACCATCTTACTCCAGCCCCCAAAATGTAAATATATTTTTAAAAATGAGTTAGAATGAGGCTCCTAGTTCCATTCCAGATAACTTCCTGTTTTCTTTAATTTTCTATAGGACAGTAAATCCATGAAGTACCCAATATTGTGTAAATGGTGTCTTTAACTGTATATATTTAACAGATGAATTTTTTTTAACAGTTTTAGTTTCTTCTTCTGTCATAAACACATGACAGAAACCCCATCAATTCTGCCCTTCTTTCTCATACTATTTTGGCTATAAAAACCAGCACTTTCCAAGCCTTCTGACACATTCCACACAGATGGGGAGGCTGAAAAGATGGCTCCCATTTCAGTTTCCAGCTCCTCTGGCAGTCCTAACTGCCTGCAGTTCCAGCTCAAGGGGACCTGAGGCCCTCTTCTGGATTCCACGGATAGCAATACTGCACACACCTGCAGACACACACAAACACACAATCAAAAAAGTGGGGCGTGGGGAAGGAGAGAAAAGAGAAAGGGGTGAGAAAGAGATACAAGGCTACAAAAATTGTATATTTCACAAGTATCACTGTGAACGATGAACACAGTTGTGCTATTCACAAGATTAATTACATGATTAATAGGACTAACTTTATCTGTAATGATACAGTCTAGGGGTCCTGAAATGACACAGTCTAAGGGGGTCTTGGTCAAGTTCCTTTTCTCCACCAGTTATAGAATTAACAGGCAGGAAAATTTGCAGTGCAACAGGCAGCAGGAGAGAAACCCCACGCACCATGGACTGAATCAGCAGCTGCAGAAAGGTGTTTATTGGGGATGAGAGAACACACACTTGCAGCAGACACACGAAGAAATGACCCTCTGCAGAGGGGGATTTGGGACTGTGTTTTTGTTTTGTTTCTGTTGGGGGGGGGTGTTTTTGGTTTGGTGTGGTTTGGTATTTCGAGATAGGGTTTCTCTGTGTAGCCTTGGCTGTCCTAGGCTCACTTTGTAGACCAGAATGGCCTCGAACTCACAGAAATCTGGGATTACAGGCGTGTGCCACAGCACCCATCCGGGCAGCGGTTTTTAGGCCTCAGGAAATTCTTCCTTCCCTAATTCAGGGTTGGTGGGTTTGAAGAATGCATGGATAGTTGATTGGCCCAGAACCGTGACAAGTCTGTAGCAGGCCTTGAACTTGTTGACCCAGTCCATTATCAGAGCGCCTGCTGGTGAGGGACAAAGCCCACAAAGCCTTTTAAAATGGCCATGCTTTTGCCTCAAGTCCGGAGGGTGAGGACCAAGCCGGCCATCTTGGAAATCCACCACCTTTATTAAATGTCCTACTGATGTCGATCTCCCCTTCACAACCTTCATTCCGACTGCTGAAATCTCACTAGAAACCTTAGCGATGGGGGAGGCCTTACAAGTCTCCTATCCACTCCCAGCCTCGGCGAAGAGTCGGTGTGGGGGAAACGCCGGAAACCTAAACCGGTCAAGAAGCAGAGGTGCCGCGGGTTGTTGAGTGGGGAGCACCGCGTCTCCATGGCAGCCGGTGACCGACGAGCTGAGACACGGGCAGGGCGGGGCCGGGCGGCGGGGGCGGGGCTGAGTCTGGGGGCCGGCCGCGGGCGGGCCGGAATCTCCACGCAGCAGACGGCGCCAGGGCGGCTGGCCGGAGCGTCTAGCGGAAATGGAGGAGAGATCGTCCTCCCTTGGATCCTGCGAGTTGACTGATGAGCGCAACACCGCGACCAACTCTGACGATTGCCAGAAGCCCCTTTTGCTCACGTTCCTGGATGTGGAGAACGAGCCTGAGGGGGGAGAGTTAGGGATCGAGGAGGAAGGACAGGAGGACGACGGTGGGTACGAAGTGCCCCAGATTCAGGAAGCCCCGGAGCCCTCCCCACCCTTCAAGTTCCTCGAGTACAGTGAATCCGTCCTGTTCCGCAAGGACAGTGAGTCCTTCCAGCCCCCAAGGGCTAGCCAGCCTGTTCAGCCGCCGCCGGTCCGCAGGGATGAAAAAGAAGACTTGCCTCCCAACGCAGTGCTTACGACCTCTCCATCTTTGTTGGCCGGCTACTTCCCACGGCTCCGGCTGGGTTCCTTGAGCGGTAGGTCCCCCCTACCCCCCGCGGAAATCCATCCATCTAGAACTTAGCAAGGTCCGTGTTTAAAGACAGTGACCCTTGTGCCGTCTACCCGCCCCTCTTTGCACTGCGAGGACTCCAGTGGGAAGTGGACACCCTGATCGTGACGGACCCGCATCACCATTTCCGGGACGGGAACCTAGGCCAGCGCTCTAGCCCGGAAGCCCTTCTTAATCCTTCGAGATTTAGTACGCCGTTGAATCCTGCTGGGTCACACCTCGACTGTTCCTCACTATTTTCGCTCGAGACTTTTGTTGTTGTTGTTTTGTATAATTCCTCTTACTCTTCAACTAAAGACAGATCCTCGAAGGGAGGATGTTTTTTGTCCGTGTTCGGCGCATGGGCCCAGAGGAAATCAAACCTTCAGGGAACAAGTACTGAACAGTGCATGTAACTGTTTATCATCTGGTCCGTCCTTCTCACACTTACACCGTAACGAGGCGATGCGAAGTGAATAGAAACATCCTTGCTTTTACCACTTCCGCTCACTTCCAGCAAGCAGTCACCAGAGACTGCTTGCCGTGGACCTGCAATCCCATGCGCTCGCTGGGGTTGCTTCGCACCTGGCCTCAGTTCTGTGGTTTACCCCTGCAGTCGCCTCCTTCCTTCGACCTCTCCCGGTCCTTCACCACCTCTAGCTGGCCACCCAACTAATGCAGATCTCCAACCCCGATAAAGCCCAGTAACCCACATACCTCTAGCTGTTGACTCTTGCTATGTGGAATTGCATTGCTGGGATAGTTGATTTTACTTTCATTTCATTACTACAAGTTTTGATTGGTCCTGGGCACTTTTATTTATTGAGTAAGATGGATTTCCTCAGCTCTGACACGACGAAGCGCATTCTTTATTCTCCTCCAGCCTGCACACTTTTCTCCTTCACCCAATGAAAGACTTCACCTCACACTTTTCCAAGAAACAGAAAACAATCGGTCACGAATTTATTTAATTCCTTATCCCCAGTGTATCGGCCTCCCAAAGCTCATGAAGTCTGCCTTCTCTCAACTTTCAGGAGAGAATTGTACTTGTTTTTATGAAAGCCACATTCTCCGCCTACGCCCCAGATTCTACTTGTCTGCTCAAGAACTCTGTTCTTAAAACTGTCTCCACTCCGTTCTAGCACCAGTTTCTCCTTTTCTAATGAAACAGTCCCATGAGCAAACACAGACTCTTATCTCGAAATAACTTTCAATCGTATGCCTTCTTTAGCACCCTCATCCCTGGCCCGTTTCCTCCCCTCAGTCCCTTCTTGGCTGCTTGCATAGGTCTCTTTTATTTCTTCATCAGAAGTGCTCTCGTGTACCCCCATCCCTGTCCTGTGTGAGGGGGCCTTGGTATCCCTAGGCATGAGCCACTGGACTTCTCGTTTTGATGTCTTCATTGGAAAGATTTTAGCTTTTGCCCCAGCTTAGGTTCTTCCTCACACTAGCACCTTCCCGCTGCTGAGCCATTTCAGAATCGTTTCTAGGCACACACTCCAGCTGTGTCCTACATTTTGAGTTCATTCCTTTGTCTCCTTCTGCCAAAATGTAGCACAGAAAGGACCATCGATTCTGTTGACGCTTGATTATATGCAACTGCTACTTTATGCTCTCCTGTCTCTCCTTCCCTATGACCCATGGTCCATATTTATTTATTTATTTATTTATTTATTTTGCTACACCATATGTCAGTAGTGTGCTCTCTTTCTGAAAGTCCCAGGCTGGCCTTGACTGGGGCCCTCCGGAAACTTCTTGGCACTGGAATTGTGTACATATTTTCCGGTAATAGAGGATACAAGAGGGAGATAGACAACTCTGTGAATGAATTGGTCTCTAAATTCATGACCTTGAAACCTCGAGTGGCCTCCTTAGCAATCCTAAACTACATTTCTAAATGCTTCAGGAATCAGCGCTGACTTTCCTTATTTCCCTGTACCTTTCTCTTCAACATCACTTAGACAGACAACTGAGGCTGGAGGGCGTAAGAGGGCTTGTTGTGTGAGTATGGGAACCTGAGTTCAGATCTCAGCACCCATGTCCTGAATGTGGCCGAAACCTCCTGTAAACTCTACTGCAGGGGGCAGGAAGAGCAGGCAGACAGAAGGATCCCCCGTTTCAGAGGAGTAAGGTGGAGAGGGATGAAACAGGACACCCAGCCATCCTCATATGAACTCCTTGAGCACTTGTAAAAACACACACTACACACTCTCTCTTTCACACACACATTTTTTTTTTCTCTGAACTCTATCACAATCCAGCACCTGTAAGTAACCCTTTCTCCAATCAGTGGTAGGCAAACTGTCTTTACGTCTATTAATGGCCATTCTTGCCTTCTATCTGTTTGATCTCATTTCATCTAACTTTAAATTTTTAAAAATTTCGTGTGGGTGTGCATGTGAATGGCGCATCATGAGGGCGTGCGTGTGTGCCAAGGTGATAGGGTGGAGTCAGAGCACAATTTTGTAGAGTCTGCCTGTCTCTGGGTTCTGGGGATTTAGGGTACTAGGTTTGCACAACAGTCACTTCACATCCTAAGCCACCTCAGCAGCCCCATCTAACCCCTCTCTGCTGCCTCATTTGGTTTCCTCTTTCCTAGACCATTCCCACTGGTATACAAATGTTATACAATTATTCCACCTGAAAACAATCACAGGCCTTCCTTTAGCCCTGGGAACCCTGCCTTTCCAGGTACCACTCTATTTCTCTTCTTGACTTAGAGGGGACAAAAAAAAAAAATCCTCAAAATAGTTAAAATAGTTGTCTAAAAGTCATGATTTCAGTTTCCTCTTTTGTGTCCTCTTGAGAACTAGCCAAACTAGGCTTTCATTCTCTCCAGTTAGGTGAAGCTGCTTCTGTTGAGGTCACAATGATTTCTGTCTTGCCCAGAGCAAGAACAAGCCTTTTATTTCACACATTCCTTCTTCTATCCCAGGAATCTGTCCTGCCTCCTGGAATATTAGTCTCCCTGTTGTCCTACCTCTTAGATTCTTCCTGACTCCATTTCCTTTGCTTGGAGCCTTCTCTTCCCAGCCTTTAGGTTGAACCTACTAATAGCTTAATCCTCTCACGTTCTTTTAGAATTCTTTTTTATTCTCTGTGTGATGTCATCAGTTCCATGGCTAAATTGCCAGTAGCTTCTCAAACTAGGCATAGCTTTAACTTCTCCTAGAACTCAGATATCTAGCTTCCCTTCTTGACTAGCTACAAGAAGCTCAATGTGGCAAAACAAACAAACAAAACACAAAAAAACAAGACAAAACAAAAATAAAAACATTAAAATATGGCTCTAAACAAAACAAAAATAAAAACATGGCTCTAAACCACTAACAAATCCTAACTCAGAACTATACCCTATGACTCTTTCTTAGTATTGGAATTATTGTATGTAGTTTTTATCTCTTGCCTAGCTGAGCACAATATCCTCCAGTTCCTTGTTTACCCAGGGGTGGGGGAAGGGTCCTCTAGAATATGTATTACATGCAGATTTCCCACTCTCAACCTCCCGGACGTCTAACGAGGGGGTTTACAGAGTCTCACCGTTAACCTGAGTTTGGATGTTGAGATAAGTTTTCATGCAATCCAGGCTGGCTTTAAACTCATTGTGTTGCAGAGAGTGGCCTTAACCTTTTCATTCTCTTGCTGCCTCCCCCACAGTGCTTGGGATTGCACGCCTGGGCTGCTGTCCTTGGTTTATGGGGGGCTGGGGATGGAAGCCGGGGCTCTGTGCAGGATAAGTGCACTTTCTCTCTTTGGAGCTACATCTACAGCTCACTAACCCTGATCTTAAAGGTGACCTGACCTGTCCCTAACCTTAAGGACTTCCACTCTGCTTATCATCTTTGCTCTTGAGGCACATGGGCGGGTCACTTAGACTCAGTTCACTTTTTCTTCTGCTAGAACACTCTCAGCATAAGTATTTGTTCCCTCCCAATACCAAAAATAACAGTCTTCGACCTGCTAATTTTTTAAAAAACATGTATCCAACTCTCATATGTGTCTCTGTGATTAGTTCTTTACGTTATTTCTCTCAGGCAGGTAAATCTTAATCGGTTTTGTTGGATGAAGAAACCATTGACTTCAGTGTCATAAAAGCCAATGGGTCTTTTTGTCTCTTGGCAGCATTTTGTACACTTGGGTAGTCCCTTGAAACATAGACCTCATGTCCTGTGGGACAGCACACCCTAGTTTGTTCCTTGGCTTTGTTCACTGACTCCTCCCTATGTTCCCAATTTTAACATGCACCTTCCTGATGCTATGTTTTGTTTACTTAGAGACAAAAATCTCAGTATGTAACTGAGTCTGACCTGAATTCATGATCCTCCTGCCTCAGTTTCCTGAAGGCTGAGATTACAAGTGTGTGCCACTAAGGTATTTTTTTTTTTTCTGGAGTTGGAAATGGAAGGGTTCTTGCAATAAATGTGCTATGCTTGAAACCTAGATGGTGACAATGTCAGAATTTATTGAGTAAAAATAAACTTATGATTGATGTTTCATTGGTTGGACTTGCCAAGTCATCCCAGTTTCCCCTTATAGGTGGCCATTGGCAAGTACACCTTCTTCTTCCTGCTCCTCCTCCTCTTCCTCTCCTTCCTTTCTTTCCTCATTTCGTCATGCTTGCATCAGGCAGCAGGTGACTTTACCTCTTGAACTATCTTGCCAGCTCTATAATATATTTCCTAATGGAAGTCTTCATTCCCTCCCAACTCTGTCCCTCCTTCTGTGTTTTCCACCTAAGAAAAATGGCATCCAGTTGCTCATGCTAAAACAATCTCCTGTTCTTCCCAGATCCCCCCCTTTCTCGAAAACAAACACAATTCAGCCAAAGAAAGTTCTGTTAGTTTGATGGAGCAGTTCCTGAAATCATTCATCTCACCTGCTAACAAAATCTAGCTCAGGTTATTTCTCACCTGGATTTCGGCTTTGCCTTCTGCAATAGTTTTCTTATTTTTTCTCTCATGCTCTGAAAGCTCATTGCTACCCCAGCTAGAGTAGGTATTTAAAAACCCAAGTGGCATCCTGTTTTCTTAGTCTTTCCTGTGGCTTCTCATTGCTCTGAGAGTCAACTCTACAGCTCCTCCTGTTCCCAGGCTCCATCCCCTCCTACCCCCCATTATCCCTCCTCTTCTCTCCTTCACTCCACCTGCTTTCTTGCCCTGCTGCAGAGTCTGCCCCATTGGTGTTCCCCACTGGAATGCTTGCTTGTCCAGGATCATCTCACAGTCAGCTTCTGGTATTCAGGTCATGTATATACCAAGTATACTTAGGCATTATTTACATAAGTAATATAAACACGAGGCTGTGTTTAGTCAGCATTTTACCATGTTGCTGCTCACTCAGTAATGACTCTTCCATCCCTGAAAACACTGTCTGAGCATCTATTTAGGAGACACTCTGTTGCCTCAGATGTACAGTTAAGAATAAGGCATCCATCAAGATTCAGCTCAAAGTGTTAAAACATAGAATGGGTTCTACCATCTGGTCACCTAACAATCATAGCTGTGATTAAGACTTTTTAAATACTGTATTTACATATAGGCTCTGTTATGTGGGTACATGAGTATGATAGAGATCCCTGTTTTGAGCTACTCTCCATGTGGTTATGAAGACTGGGCATGTCCATAGCAATAACATGTCCTTTGTATAAAAGGAAAGGGGACTGGGGTACCCCCACAGACAGGTTCTTCCTTTTCTGAATTAGAAGACAATGATAATCTGTTTTGGTGTCACACCCGTTTAGTTCCAGCACTCAGGGAGGCAGAGGCAGGAGGATTGCTGTGAATTTGTGCCCAGCCTGGTCTACAAAGTGATTCCAGGACAGCCAAGGCGAAAGAAAGAAAGAAAGAAAGAAAGAAAGAAAGAAAGAAAGAAAGAA
>NW_026592272.1:0-30364 GCF_907164565.1 Psammomys obesus | reverse complement strand
TCTTTCTTTCTTTCTTTCTTTCTTTCTTTCTTTCTTTCTTTCTTTCTTTCTTTCTCTTTCCTTCCTTCTTTCTTTCTCTTTTTCTCTCTCTTTCTTTCCTTCCTTCATTCTTTCCTTTCTTTCCATTCTTCCTTCCTTCCTTCCTCCCTTCCTCTCTTTCTTTCTCTCTCCTTTCTTTCTTTCTTTCTTTCTTTTTTTCTTTCTCACTCTCTCTCTGTGAATCTGTTCCCAAATCCCTCAGAGGACCAGCCATGCCCTTCCTCTCTCAGGTCTCAGGGAGTCTTGGATCTTTTCTGTCCATGTTTCCATTTTGTCTGCCATGCCCTGGCCCTCCTGAAAGCCCTTGAGATTTCCTTCCGAGTGTCCTTCCCTAAACACATCTTCTCCTAAGGGTTTTGTTTCCTGTGATTTAAGGCCTCTAAAATATTATCTGTATCTACTTATCTCAGACTCCCGGGTTGGGACTCAGTTTCCTGGGTTGGGAGTTGACACACAAAACCCTCCAGCACCCCAGGGCTCCTTCCTAATCTTAGTTGAATTAGACTTCTGTTTCAGAATGACTTTTCTTTTTTCTTCTCTTTTCTTTTGTAGGTTGTATTCATTGAGGCATTTGTTTGCTTTTTAAAGTTTTTAAACAGTTTTTTCAAGACCCTTAAAGGGAACTATCTCGTTTGTCTGAACAAGAAAATGTCAGTTATACATGATTAATTTCATCACCTCTCTCAACAATGTGTGTGACCCTGGTGTGTTTACTGGCATTTTCCCATCATGTCTGTTTAACATAGTATCACTAAGTAAAATTCGGCAAACATTATTGTGAAAAGTGTAGAGACAAAGTGAGGCAAGATGCAATGACTGTTTGGCGGGTTTACCACTTTCTAGAGACACAGCCAAGGTAAAATAACAGTGTTAGCGTATAGGCAGCCTGCTTCTGGGTTGCCTAGTAACCTATGATGTCATCATGTGTCCCCCACCAGGTATGTAGCAGACCCGGTTCAGCTGCGCATGCACAAGCTATAAAAGAACCAACCCGCCGCTTTGTCTCTCTCTCACCTTCCTGTCTTAATGCTCCTCTCTTGCTCTCTCGGCCTTGCTTTCTTTCCTGGAGCGCCCACCATGTCCCTTGCCTCCACTTTCCTCTGTTTCTCCACCTCCATCCAATAAATCTCTTTCATACAGTATCTGTTGTGTGCGTGGTATCATTTCTAAATAAATGCTAACAAACAGGAAATCCATTTTGGTTCTGTAGGTCCAAAAGGAAGAGAAAATATTTACATATATGGATTTTGGGGGAGGAAAAGGAAAATTTAATCTCTTCTATCCCTAGACCTTTAAAAAAGTATCCTAAAATTTATTCCAGGAAAAAGAGAGAGAGATTAGTTGGTGTGGTGGTGAACTCCTATTGTTAAGGGTCCGGAGCACGCTGAAGAAAATGCCCTGGACTAAATAGTGTGCAAACAGCAAAGAGCGTTTTATTCTGCAGAAACCCAGTACACTGGGGCTCCCGCCTATGCAAGCTCCCGCCTATGTGAGCTCCCGCCAAGTTGAGCTCACAGGTTTCTATTATAGGTACTCAGGGGAATTTTAGGGTGGGTTAGGTAATCCTTAATATAATTGGAACATTCAGATTTATAAGCACGGCAAATTTGAGGTGGTCAGCAAACTTTTGGGTTGGTCATGAGTCAAACAACTTTCTCTTTCCTGTCAGAGGGTCCAGCAGAGAGTCAGGCAGCCTCTCTGATTGGCTGCCCATTTTCTGTGGTTTTTCCAGTAAATGTTAACCCACTTCAGGGAAATGGAAACTTAGGCCTGCTCCTTTTGACAGTGAACTGAGGCCTGTCACGGAGTAAGGCCAGACCTTATCTTAAATTATAGTGGGGTCTCAAATGGGGGTTTAATTTCAGTTAGAGTCTTACACTATCATCCCAGCTCTCAGGAGGATCCAGAGTTTGAGGCCAGCCTGGGCTACCTAGCAAGACTGTATTAAAAAAAAAAAAACAATAAGTTGGGGCTGGAGAGATGGCTCAGAGGTTAAGAGCACTGACTGCTCTTCCAAAGGACCTGAGTTCAATTCCCAGCAACCACATGGTGGCTCACAACCATCTATGAGATCTGGGTGCCCTCTTCTGGAGTGCAGGTGTACATGCAGACAGAACATTGTATACATAATAAATAAATCTTAAAAACAAAACAATAAGTTATGCATACATTCACACACACATGTCTTTTGTCATTTATCTAAACAGAATAGTTAAGTATTTATGGTTTTGTCATAACTGCCTTTTTTCTTGTAATTTTAAGATAAGGTCTCTCTGTTTAGCCTTAGAACTTGCTCTGTACACCAGATTGGCCTCAAACTCAGAGAACCACCTGCCTCCGTCCCCCTCCCCCAACCCAGTGCTGGGACTAAAGGTATATGCCGCCTCACCCAGCCAGCATTTATGTTTTGTATGTGGTTTCCTTATTGCAGAATCTCTGTTTGATTTTCGTGATTCAAAGTTAAATTCCCCAACCCTGAGCCAGGAATCAATCCACTCTCTTCACAAATTGCCATATTTGTGCACCATTAAATGATCTAGTAGAAGCCAGGTGTGGTGGCAGATGCCTTTAATCCAGGCATTGGGAGGAAGAGGCAGGCAAGTCTCTCTAAGTTTGAAGCAAGCCTGCCTGGTCTACCTAGTGAGTCCCAGGCCACTCTAGGCTACGTTGTGAGACCCTGTCTCAAAAAACTGAACTACACAAACAACAAACAAACTAAACAAACAAATAAATCTTCTAAAAATAATTTGAACTTAAATAGACATAGATCTACTAAAACTTTTAAAAGACTTCCTCCTTGAAATTCACTTAAACGAGCCATGTTCTTCCTCCTGTACTTCCTCTCAAATTTATGACCTCATATGTATGTATAGGGCAGTAATTATATGTAATTACAGCCCAATAAGTCCATTTAAAGTTGTTCATGTTTGTGTATATATGCTTAGGGCTGACATCTTGGGGCTGGGTCCATAGAGAAAACCAAATCTCCCTTCTCTCTCAACCACCGCTAATGTTCTGTAGCTCTCCATTTAGGGGTAGAGCCTTGGGAGATTGTCAGTGTGCGGCCACAGTTTTGAGATTTCACAGGAGCAGCTTCCTCATCATACACAGAAGACACAGTCTCTCAGCGGATGACCTGGTCCTCTGGCTTTTACAGTCTTTCCTCCCGCTCTTCCGTAATGATCTCTGAGCCCCAAGCATAGGGATTGCATCGTAGATGTATTTTGTGGTCTTCTGTGATGATCCTCCACGGAAAGGAAGCTTCCTGGATAAGGGGAGAGCTGCCCTTACCTTCTGGTGTACGGACGAGTGGGATGCATTTCGTTTTTGCTTTATCACTAGGCCTGCCCGAATCGTTCCTTGAGATCTCATAGGAGGGGCTGTGGCTAGTCTGTGTAAGAGATCCTGGTGCCCTTTGTGTTGAGCGTGTAGGATTGCATGAACTCTGTACATCTTAAGTCTTCACCTGATGAAGCTACTCCCTACTCTCCTAAGTTTTTCTAACAGCTCTGCTCCCCTCAGTGGGGACTTGTTTGTACAAGCTCCTCTAAGGCCATGCAAGAGGGCTGCAATGTGGGTGCAGTCATAAATGAAATTTCGGTGAAGTTTTTCAGTCTCTTTTAGCTCAGGAGTCCTTGATCTGTTGTAACAAACAGAAAAGGAAGTTCTTCCCTTGCTCCTAGGAGCTGCCATCTCCCTAACTCCAGACAGAGAGAGCACTCCATCAGACCTCTGCACCACACTTTTGAAAAAGCTGCCAAGCAGCTCCTGCTCACACTCCAGAAAATCCCCGGAAGTCACAGTTTATCAGAGAACAGGGTGAGAAGAAAGCCGCTGGAGAAAAACTCCACGGGGTGGGGAGTGCAGGCCAACGAGTCTTCTCAAACGGTCAGATACGTGGCTGTCTGGCTGCGGTGCTTGCCTCACCTTGGCAAATTCTTCCCTGGTGGTGGACCCTGTCCTCCTTCCGCCAGCAGCATCTTCTCCTGAGGGCCGTCAAAGTCTGACTCTGTAGGAGCAAGAGGCCTAACAAGCCCAGTGTAGCTCATCATTTCAGCTAACATTGTGGTACAGCCGCACATCATCTTCATGTGGTCCTGTCGCAGGAAGCTCGGAAAAATGGGCAGTGTGACAAGGTGTGCGCTGAAAGTTTGGCCTTTTCCTCCCTCATTGAGGGCCTCAGGTATGTTCATCAGAAGGAAGCGGGTCACGCTTAGGTTCATAGACAGAGATTTCAGCCTTGCTCCTCACCATGTAGATCACCGCACCACACAATCACCGCACGGCTGAGACACTGACATGGGGCCAGGATACCCTCCCACCAAACAAGCCAGCGAGCCTGCTCTCCCCCCCCTCCTTCCTTCCCTTCTTCCCTCCTTCTCCCGCTCCCTCCTTCCTTCCCTCCCTCTCTCCTTTCCTTCCTTCTCTTTTCAGATGGGGTGTTTGTGTGTATCTTGCCCAAACTGATCTTAAATGGAATCCTCCCGCTTCAGCCTTCTGAGCACGAGATTTACAGGTGTGCGGACCCACTCGTAGAGGTATTTGGTTTTAAGGACAGCTAATTTTCTCCTTTCAATAGTAGACCTCACTTGTTTAGAAGATACACATTGTTTCTTAAAGAAAACTACCTGAGCTGGGCAGAGTGGTGCACACCTGTGATCTCAACACTCAGAAAGGCAAAGGTAGGTGAGTCGGTGTGAGTTTGAAGCCAGCCTGGTCTACAAAGTGGGTCCAAGAGAACCAAGGCGGCACAGAGAAATCCTGTCTCAAAAAAAAAAAAAAAAAAAAAAAAAAAACTAAACTAAAAAAAGGAAAAAGAAAACTACCTGTTTTAGAGTAAGATAATAGAAACTAACTCAAAACTTGAGAGCTGTAACCATCTGTAACCATTTCTAAAACAACTTACTTCTCCCCACGTGGGAAACAGCCCAGCAGTACATGCGTAAGCTCCGCCGTGCTTGCTCTCCTAGGCCTGGCCATCAGTGCTGGAGAATCCGGTAATAATCTGAATTCACATGACACCGATTTCTTTTTCTCTTCTTCAACGTGCAGGGCTCAGTATTACTACAGCTGTGGGAGAGAGTCTGTCATTTGGGAAATCCCTCCACGTTCGCAAAGCACCCGGCCTTCTAAAAGGATCCAGAAGCTGGCAAAACCCAACAAATTCAAACTACGGTCTCTGCCAACTTGGTACAACATTTTGACTCTCCAGAATTCCTGATATAGTTTGCTCAAGTGTCACAATACTGAAGCTCCAGCTTTAGTCTGAGAGAAAAGGTTGTTCATGGTCAAAAATACTGGATAAGAGTTGCTGGAGAGATGGCTCAGTGGTTAAGAGTATTGTCTACTCTTCCAAAAGGTTCTGAGTTCAATTCCCAGAAACCACACAGTGGCTCACAACCATCTATAATGGCATCTGATTCCCTCTTCTGGCGTGCAGGTGTAAAATGCAGATAAGGCACTCATACACTAAACAAATAAATAAGCCTTTAAAAAAAAATAGATAAAACTGTTGAATCCATGCAGCAGGTGTGGCTGGGCAGAGGCTCACCACTATTACATTTGACTGGGTACGCTGGAGCAAAGACTCACAGTAAACCTTCTCAACTATCAGATGATAAAAGGAATCTCTCAGCCTGGTATGATGGTTTCTGCTTGTAATCTGCCGCATCCAGAAAAATCCATTACAAAATGTAAAAGCTACCAGCCAGTATCTCCTGCAAACACATATGTTCATGTCTACATGTGTCCACACCAGAATATCAGCAAAGCAATCCCAAACATGCATGCAACGATTCATATCCTTATCAGAAGCTGGTTGACAGTAAGCGCTGGTCTCAATCCAGGCACTAACCGTTTGTCTTTGTGCAATAGCACACAATCATGAGGAGCACAGCTTTTTAGTAGACACTGAAATCATGCACCGACTTTGAACTTTGTTCTTCATATTCATGATCGTCTTCCATTATTCTGGGTCCTTTGTACGACCATATGAATTTTGCTTTTTTGGGTTCATGACAATGCTCTCAAATTAATGCTGATGGTTTAGCTGTGTGAATATTTTAGACACCACTTAGTTGCATACTTTGGGAGGGTAAGTTTTATGTACGTTAATTATATCTTAATAATAATAACAAAATCTGTATCTCTCTACCCTTAGAAAGTCATTGCTTACTTGATAAAATCTGTTTCCATGCTTGTAGATTTGTTGATCGATTGGTAGATTTTTGGCCAGAGAAAGAAACATATGGTACACAGCTCATGATAACTGTCCAAGCGGCTAAAAATTAAGACAAGGCATATCTCACACTGCACTACAGAGGAGAATGGCCCACAGGGCGTCCTCAGTGGTGTCTGAGGGAACTAATTATTTCAAGAAACTTCTATGAGGTGTTGGCTGGAAGTGAGAGATTTTTCAGACTATAGGTCAGAAACTATCCAAAATGGGACATATAATTCTAGCCTTGTTTGATGAAATCAAACATTTTCAAAAATTAAATCAGAATATATTGCATATAACAGTGCCTTAGAATTTTGTTTCATATATACAAGCATATTTGCATACACTGTATGACACATAAAATGTATCTCATACTGTGGGTGAGTGAGAAACAGCTAACTGGTAAAAAAAAAAAAAAAAAAAAAAAAAGAATACTTACTCGTGTGGGAAATGATAATCTGGAAGAGCATTCTGTAGTGGCCGGTTACTTGCTATTGTTCTTCCAGCTAAAAATCATACTCTGTTTCCGTTTGCATATCACCCCCTCAGTGACCACCCAGTACCAGGGACTTTTCGTTTCGCTGATCCATCTCCCCGGATTCTGCAGCTTTCCAAAGCCAAAGGCACCGATCCCAACTATATCCCTCCAAAGAGCGTAAGTAGTGACAGCACTCCCTGAGCCAGTAACTTGTTGTGTGACCAGACACGTGACAAAGGGCAGTTTGAGGCACACAGTCCATCGTGGAGGGAAAGGCAAGGCATCTGGTGGTTTCAATGTGGCGGGAGGATGTGGGTGGGATTCCTCACCTTCTCTACTCCGGACAGAACAGAAAACAGACCACCTTGCGAATGCTGAGAATTGAATCCAGGTCCTGATTCCTCTAGGTCCAAATGAAATTATTAAAAAAAAAAAAAAAAGGTTCTAAGAATAAACACAACATTTTCATTTACTGTTACAATTTTAACTTGATTCCTCAGCTATACATGCAGTAGACCGAATTCCCTTAAATATTCACACTTAAGTATGCATATATTTTACATTAGCAGCTTAAAACTTGCTACAAATTTTAAGATTATCATTTTATTCCTTTCTTGTTTTCTCCCTTCTGCATGCGCCATGTGCGTGTGTCTGTATAGTGCTTTTAGAATAACTGCTGGGAGTGAACTATTGATACGCTCCAATTCTTTCTTGTTAATTCCCAAGACAACTTCTTTACAAACAGCACAAATATTGTTATCAAAATCAGAAAATGTAAGACTGGTATAACAGTGCTCCACGTGTTCTACGACCCATGTACAAATTGCATTCTTGTTGCACGTAACGCTTATCACACATGATTAATTTGTCTTATTGATTAATGATTCATTCTGTTATTGATTCTTCATAGCTATCTATACATATGCCTCAAGGTTAACAGTCACTCTTGTGCTCATGGGTACCTGACATCATACTGGGCAGGTGAACTAGCGGAAGCCTTCGACTGGCTGACACTCTGAATTCCTTCTTCACAGAAACTTTGTCACAGTCTACAGAAGATGCTAGTGTTGATCTCGAGGCTCACTTCCTGGCCATGCACTGTTCTCTGTCCACTTAGCGCGCCCGTGGGCTCCTGCGCAGACAGCCAACCCACAGACGCAGCAACACTTAGATTTAAGCGCTTGCTGGTTTTTAAGGGGCTAAGCGTAGCCTGCTTGAATTCTGTGGACCTCACACAGGGTGGTCTCACTTACTGTCCTTATAAGGTTTTATTTACTTTTACTCACATGCCTCTCTGCGATTATTTCCTGAGAATAAAAATTCAAAAACTAAAATCACTGTGTCAAGGAAAGGGTGTGAGTATTTTGGAGTGGTTTGTATAAAATCCTAGAATGTTCCTCAAGCACTGATTTTGATTTACATATTCGCTTGCTTTATTTGGCTCTTTTGCACTACACTTTCACTAACACTAGATAGTATTTTGCAAAATATTAATTGTATAGCAAAACAATATTTCTTTTACAATTGCTTTCATTTCTTTGATACTAAAAGTTGAAATAGTTTTGCACATTTATTTACCATATATTGTTTTCTTTTATAAAATTATCTGTTGATGCTCTATTTTCTACTTCTCTGTATGTTTTTGTGGATCTACAATGTTTATTTACATATTAAGGGTATTCATCTATTTTATATTATGCAACTATTTTTCTGAGGTCACAGTTTGAAAGTCTTGAATTTTAATTTCTATGAAATGCTTAGGTCTTATGTGTATGAGTTAATAAATCAACAAATGCATGAGTCTATTTAATAAGCATCCTACAGACAGGCTACAAAACCTGGTGGCTTATGCCTATAATCCCAACACTTGGAAGGCTGAGACAAGAGGCTAGCCTGAGCTAAGAGTGGGCACCTGTCTCAGAAGAAAACAAAGCAAACCAAAGACACAGAACATTTCAGTATTTCTTTAGGGTTTCCTCCTATTTCCTCTCAATTCCAAGCTTAACCCTTGCTGTAGATGTACTTCTGATTTAGATTCCTACTGTCTGCTCATACCTTGATGTAAATGGGATCATAAAACATGTTCTGTAGAATCTGTAAATCATACTAGTAAATTGTTTCTTCTTATTCCATTGTGTAAGTACATCATGGTTTGGTTATTCACCTTAGATGGACATTTGAGATATTTCTATGTGGACTGCAATTTGCTATGAACATTCACGTACAGGTATTTTTGTGAATATATGTTTTGATTTGGTTGGCTTTTGAGGCAAGGTCTTTACTCTGTAGCCCGGAATGGCCAGGGATACACTATATAACAGAGACTAGCCTCAAACTAACAATGATCCTCCTGACGCAGCTTTCTGAATACTGGGATTATAGATGTGAGCCACCATTTCCATTTTTAATCTTTTTTTTTTTTCTGGTTTTTAAGACAAAGTTTCTCTGTGTAGCCTTGGCTATGCTGGAACTCACGCTGAGATGAGGCTGGCCTTGAACTCATAGATCCACCTGCCTCTGCCTCCCCAGTGCTAAGATTAAAGGTGTGCATCACCACGGCTTAGCTATTAATGGTATTTTTATTAGAAAAAAAGTTTTAAATTATATAATTTACCTTCCTAATTGTTTCTTTTATGTTGACTATGTTTTGGTTTCCTGAGAAATGTTGTTTTGTTTCTAGCTTGTAATATATCCTAAATTTTCTTCTAGAAACTTTCTAAGTTTTACATTTGTAATAATCAAATATATATGATCTACTTTGAAGTAATTTTTTTCTTTGGCATGTGTTAAGTAGAGATGGAGGTTTCTCTTGGTTCCACATGGATATTCACACAATTTGATCATTCTTTTTTCTCTGTTCAACTGTCTTGGGTCCATTTATGTACTCTGGAATATTATAATTTCTAACTTGTCTATTCTTACATGATCACTATATCGTATGGGTTTTAGAACAAACACTTCTAAACTGAATGAGATAATGTAAGACCTCGATTTTTGTTCACATTTTCACTTGAGTTTTGACTGTGGTAGGCCTTCTGCATTTCCACAGACAGCTTAGAATCCATTGTGTTTTTCTATTCTTTGTTCTGTTTTACTTTATATAACTGACTAATGAATGATTGTTTTATTCCCCCTTTGATTGAAAGGCTTAATTAAAGGCAGAAGTTGACATATTCCTTCAATTTGCCTAGGGCCCTGTGGCAGACAAAGCTTTATTCATAAGAAATGCTCTAAATGCCTAATTAGTTCTTCATGGTGTTGGGACATGCACGGTCCTCAGTTTGAATCCCAACTTTGCCATTTCCTAATTACACAAACTTATACTGTTGAACCTTCAGTGCCTTGGTCACTTCCGTCAGTGGAACAGGAATGGAAACAACAACCCAGGCGAGGAATAAGTTGTTGAGTGTGCACATAAAATGCTGTCACTGATGACTTAACCACTGTCATCTTTACTTAAACAGCACAGGAACAGATGTGGAAAACAATTTACTGTTTTCTGCCTGCAATTAACATCCCATTCGGTGCCATTGATTATTACATTCCCCCTTCAAATTCTTTTTTTTTAAATCATTTTAAATGAATAAATGAAATGTACTTCATTTCATGTGTAAGGGTATTTTGCCTGCATGTCTATATGTGTACCACTTGCATGTCTGGTGACAGTAGAGGGCAGAAAAGGGCAGCCAATCTCCTAGAATTGGAGTTACAAGTGGTTGTGAATCACAGGTGGGTGCTGGGAATGAACCCTGGGCCTTTATAAGAACAGCAAGTGCTTTGAACCACTGAACCAGCTCATCAGAGCTCTACCACCTTCAAACTCAAGTACAGGTAGAGTAAGTAGAACAACAACACAGGATTTGAGCAAATGTTCACAATTGACTTCCAGGTTTGTTGGAGGCAGTATCAGGATCCTTTAGTTCCCTGATCTCTGGTTTCAGAGTTCAGACAAGACACATAGAATACAGTGTGGGAGACAGGCTGAGTTTATAAAATAAACTACACTTTTGGAGCTGGAGAGATGGCTCAGTGGTTAAGGCATTTGTCCTTGAAGAGGACCTGGGTTTGATTCCTACTGTCTACATGGTGTCTCACAACCATCCATAACTCCAATTGCAGAGGATCTGACACCCTCTTCTGACTTCCTTGGGCACCAGAAACGCCTGAGGTACATGGACATACATGCAGACAGAACACTCATACACATAAAATAAATAATTCTAAAGAAAATTCTTTAAAAAATAAAATTAAAAATATATACTGTACTTTCAAGGGATGAGAGCAGGTAATGGCCAAAGAGACTATTGTCTTGTCTACATTTTACACAGGCTTTCTACTATTTCCTATAGTCTTTAGAACAAGGAGCTTTTCCCGAGAGACATTGTCCTGCATAAGCGACAGGCAAGCCTGGGTCACTTTATACCCTCACTAGGGGCTGTAATAACATTCTGTCTTCGTTTGTCATCAGAGAGGCTCTCGCTAGGTATTGATCCTAGGAGGTTTGTGGCTCCCAGATTTGGGTTTACACAGTTTATTCATTAATGGCCTTCTGGACAGTTCAGGGCATTATGTCTCTTCAGGGACAGAAATAGGACTCATCCAATTCTTCCCACCCCTAAATGAGTGCCACTCTTCCGGTTCTTTGTTTTATAGTCTGTGGACGATGAGGGAGAGTCCTGCCCCAAAGTGCCCCAAACCTGCTAAAATCTTAACTAGCTGCCTAGCAGAGATGCATGCTTCTGCTTTCTTCTTGGTTTTCTCTGCTTTTCTTGCTTGCTTCAATTAGGAGAGGGCCTCTTTGGTAAGTGTTCTTCACTATGGTGCTCTGTGGTGCTGAAAGCTCCTTTTCCCAAAGGGTTAAAAGCAGGACACAGTCTTCTCATATGATACAGCTGTACCTTCTCTTGGCTGACTTCACATTTACTTTCAAATTTCTCATCACATCTATTTACGTGTGTGTGTGTGTGTGTGTGTGTGTGTGTGTGTGTGTAAGCACCTGCGCATATGCAGCCATGCTGTGACACCCTTTTGAGGCAAGAGAACTGTGGTTCTCCCCTTCTACCCTGAAGCGGGTTCTAGGGCTTGAACACAGGTTATCAGGCTTGCACGGCCAGCCCTTTACCTACTCAGCCCTCCCACCAGACCTTGGCTTGACACTCTCAGGCCACAAGATGGGCATTACCACTTATCTCTTGAGTTAAGAGGTAACGTCCTTTGCTGTTTCTCCTGTGTCTGCCACATAAAAATAGAATCTGTGAAAGGCTGGCTTGGAACATGTGCAGTCCAGTTTCAGTAAGATGGAAGCTGCTCCTGTTGGAGGCCGCTTTAGGATCCCTGTTCTCTCTGTTTAGTTGTTGAGAAGCCTACTCGAGAGCTCAGACCGTAGTTTATAATGCTGAACTGGACAGGCTGTTTTCTTTTTCTCTCCTAGATTGAAACCAAGATTTCCTTTTCTACCCTGACTGCTATTGCAAGTCCAAGGATTGTGGACCTTGCTCATCCAAGGATCAAGATAGAGGGTCTGTGCTATGAGAGAGAGAAGAGTGAATTGCCCATCCGTCCCGTAAGCCATCCCTGCCTCACTCGTTCATTGGCTTTCTTTCTGGTTGCTAAGATGTTATTTTTTTTTTGCCTCAACAAGGTGTAATCAAAAATCATTGGAAAAGATCAGGTTGAAAGTGGTCAGTGGTGGTCAGTAGAAGGGCCTAAGGACATGGTGAGGGGAAAGGCAGAAGAGCTGAGGCAAAGAAGATGGGCTTTGAAGTCAGTGAGCTGGGTGCGAGTCTCTGCTCTTTCCAGTGAGCTCGTCACGGGAGGACTGCAGCAACTCCCTCTACCAATAAAGTAACAATAAAAAGACAATATGGGAAGCGTGACTTTCCAACTAAGACAAGAGAACAGTCAGGCAACATGTGTTCACTTGGTACCTGGCTCGCGTGATTTTCCTCATAATGTGTATCTACAGCGTAAACCCATTTGTCTATCTTCTGCTTTTTCCATGACAACATGGACTGCTCAGGGTAGGCTGTCTGCCAGTAGCTAGTGCAGGATCTGTTACTTAACAGGTGCCAAATGTGTTATCTCAGTGCTAAGGAGCCTGAGGCAGGAGGATCTCAGGTTTGAGGCAGAATTGAGTTGTACAGCATGAGCAAGGCACCAGGGCTCGTAAGACTGTCTCGGACAAACAGAAGGATCAAATAGATACTGTAGAGAAGGTCCATTAGGAAGGGTGGTCTGTTTCCAAAGATCAGGAGACCCTCCTTGAGAGCCTGACATCTGAATCTAGAGACAAATGAGGGAAATGTGCATCAGCCAAGACTGAGGAAAGATGTCTCAAGCAGAGCTAGCAAGTGGAGAGGTCCTGAGGCAGAAAGATCCAAGACAGAGGCTCTGTGTGGCTGCCAAGGATCACAGTGTCCCTGATAGGGGAGGGAATGCTGTGCTCAGAGAAAGGGGGTGACATTCAGGTCTGCAAATACAGGAAGGAACCTACGTTACTGTCAGCAAAAACGTGGGTACCACGTAGGGGTTACCACCTGTGGGCGGTGCGATCCACCTTAGCTTTAGAAAGTGCTTGCCTGGAGGAGGGTTGTGAGGATGGAGCAGGAATATGATGGAGGCAAGTCACTCAGAGCTGCTGGTGGCGCAGTGGACATCAGAGGAAGGCTGGGTTGCTTGGGCTAAGAAGGGAGGGAAGGAGATCACTAGGGTGGATGGTCCTCCTTGCCTCCCCTCTGGGCCCAAACAATCCCGGAGAGAACCATGAGGAAGACAGGAGAGCGTGGGGAATTCTGGGATGGAGATTTGTGTCTGTTTCCCCCCACACACACACACAGATAGCCCCTGCTGCCCTGCTTGCCAGACCCAGTGACCGAACAACAATCCTAGCAAAGTCCAAACCTGTTCATGAAGACTACCTCCCTGCCCGAGATCCCCGATGGCCTGTATCTCATGCCGCTGCTCACTCTCAGGTGTCTGACAGAGTCCGGGAACTAGCTCATCCGCCAGCAAGGTATGGCAATTTACGATTCAGTTCAAGGTAAGGCAGTTTAAGGAAGGGTGGGGGCATGGAGAAAGGGAGAAGGTTGATCTAAAGTTAAAAAAAACAAACAAACAAAAAACAAAACAAAACAAGCCTTTGGAATCTGACAGCATGCAGCCCCTAGGTCATGCTTGTAGAGTCTTGAGCCTCGTTTTCTCGCCTGTGCTATGGCGGGAAGCTCAGTGGGGTAATAATGCCTAACACAGGGGCAGGGGCCGGCTTGGAAGGGATGGGTCCCCTTTTTCTGTTCTCCTTAAGCCAGGTTGGTTTCCCTTTCTCCTTCTATTCCAGGGCTTCGGTGCATATTGTATATTACGATCCAGATGTCTTTAGAGTGAAGCCTGCTGCTTTGAAAGCGCAGTGTTCTCCCAGGGTCAAGGAGCTGGCGGAACCCATTCTGCGTTAAGGACGAGAGCAAGCCACCGCAGGCGCTCAGCATCCGGGAACACGCAGCAGATGACTTCCTCCCCTGCGCTGCTGTTCGTTTACACCCTGCCAACCCCGTCCCAAACACGAGACTGCCAGGGAGCACCACCGTGAGCATCACACAGGCACTGTCCGGTGACCTTGTCTTGACCAATCTAGGGAACTCCCTCCACCCTACAATAAAGGAGAAAGCAACGCCTGCCTCATTATCCCTCCCTCCTCACACAGGCATCCCCGCGGCCCCCTCGCGCTGGCTTTGCTCCCCGTTCCCTCCTGAGTTCCGTCTCCAGCCCTCCCCTACGGAGACCTCCAAGAAGGTCATTCTCAGCGTCGCCTTGTCACCCCCCCGCCCCGCCCCCGCCATCGCCTACAGTGTGGAGCTCACAGCCCTGCTCACAGCCGCAAAGAAATACCCACGTGGCGACCCGGCCCGCACCTGCAACCCCAGCTGTTCCAGGAGGCAGGGGAGGGTCGGTCGCCTGAGCCCAGGAGTTCAAGAGCAGTGGGCAGCGTTAACAGTGACGTGCCGTCTCAAAAGGAGAATTACATTTCCAAGAGAAAAGGCTAGGTTAACACGACACGTGTCTGTAATCCCAGAATTTGGGAGACAGAAGCAAAAGATGAAAGATGAAACGGAGGGAAAGACCCTGTCTTGGGGCAGGGGGTCAAAATATTGCTTTTAAAAGCAAGAATAAAAAATTCTCTATCAAATTGTATCTACTTAGAGGTTTTTTTAAAATTTATCTTCATGTCCCACTATTTCAAAAATTTAATTTTTATGGGACATGCCTAGGTTTTCATAAAAAACTTTTTTTTTTTTTGAGACAGGGTTTTTTTTTGTGTGTGTAGCCCTGGCTGTCCTGGACCAGGACAGGCTGGCCTTGAACTCAGAGATCCTAATGCCTCTGCCTCCTTGAATGCTGGGATTACAGATGTGTGGTACTGCTCCCAGATGCATGAAAATAAATGTACTTAGAATCTTATTTTACAATGAAAAAGCTATATATTGACACATGTTGAAAGGCAGTATTATATAATACTTTTTTTTTTTTTTTTTTTACTTTGCTTTGAGTTTGGAATTAGGGTTTGTAGCTCCCCTGAACCATTTTGCTGGGCATTTGAGTTTAAACCAATTTCTTCACTCCCTAGGTCTCACTTTCCTCATATATAAAGTAAGTTCTTCCCAAAATGTTGAAAAGATTAAATGGAAAAAAAAAAAAAACATGTAATAAAGCACGTCTTTGAATTGAAATTTGCTTTTAAAATTTACGGTGTTTTATTGGAGGGAGAGATGGCCTAATTAATACCAATGGGGGGGGAATGTAACCTGATTTTCCATCAAGTGGGTGTTTGTTGGTTGCTTTTCGAGCACTGTGCAAGGGTTGGGGAGTACAGCACAGCCAGCTAATCCGATGCCAGTTCTGTGCTCACGGCCTGTGTAAAATAGCCGTAGCAACAGCGCCGTGAAGTAGTGCTGTGAAATAACAGAATAAAGAGCTCCAGTCCCCTATGAAAGTGAGGGAGGCTTTCTTCAGTGGGGAGACAGTCATGATGGAAACCGAACTTCGAGCAGGACTAACTTACTGCAGAGTGGGGAGCGAGGCATTCCAGAGGGTGGGAAATAGAGGTAGGTTTTGGGGATGTGTTTAAGTTTCAGGTCATCTTGCCACGACTCTTCTTCCTTTTGGAGAATCAGGATCTCCAGTTTCCTTTCAAGGGGTTACCTTCCACTCAAGCTTTACACAGGGGCATGAGCCCACGGCTTAGGACCTGGCCAGTGCTTGTCTAACCTGTGAACAGATCGATAAGGGGACTGGAGAGACTGCTCCATGGTGAGAGGGCTGGCTAGGCTTGCGGAGGACCCAGGCTCATGGTCCAGCGCTCACACAGCTCACAACTGCCTGGGCTGTCTGAGGCCCTCTCTGGCTTCCTCAGGGAATGCACGCACTAGGTGCCATTACATATGTACTGGCAAAGCATTTGCACATTTGAAATAAAAGGAAAATGTTTAAAAGAAAAAAAACAAACAAACAAATAACGAAGTTTTATGGAGCTGGGTATGGTGGTACAACTCCTTTAATTCCAACACTTGGGAAATAGAGTCAGGAAGCTCTCTCTGAGTGTGAGGCCAGCCTCATCTAAATATTAAGTTCCAGCTTATACAAGAGATTGTTTCCAAAAACAAAACGAAAACAAACAAACAAACAAACAAAAATCTGGTGACTGTTCTTCAAGGCGGCCTAGAGAAAAGATGAACATGTGATCAAGCCATCCGGGCCTATGGCCATTGTCAGAATCTTTGGGTCTCTAGTGGAGTGATAAAAAGGGTGTGTGTGGGCATCTCCCATTCTGGTGTTCTGATGTGTTCCCACCTGCCACTCTTGATCATCTCTTAAATCTGCTGGCCCTCAACCCTTCCTCTGATTCAGGAACTCCCCTACAGCCTTCTGGTAAATCCTTCGTAGTGGACGGGAGAGCCCGTCCCAGGCTGATAGCATGTTGGTGTGGCTCCAAAAGAAAGGCCTGTAAGATGCTAGGGGATGCTGGAGGGAGGGAGGGAGGCTAAGCACCCGGGGGCACTGGAGGTCAAGTTGAACACTTTAGTCCTCATCCTAAGGACAATGGAAAGCTACTGAATTGAGTTAGTTAGGAAGGAGGGTAGAGCATGCTCTGTCTTTTCAAGTCAAGCCTGGACTGTGGACACAGAGAGTACCAAGCGTCTCGAACTGCTTCTTAGTTTCAGCTCATCAGTTTACTCCTCATTGTCCTTGGGGGATGGGTTCCAAGGCTCTGTGGACATTTGAAATGAGGAGTGTACCAAAATATATATATATATATAGGTTTTTTTCTATATATGAGTAGATATGAGAAAGTTTAATTCACTATCATTATTTTGGCTTTTTTTTTTTCCCTTTAAAGCCCTGGCTGTCGTGGAATTCACTATGTAGATAAAGCTGGCCTCAAATTCATAGAGATCTACCTGCCTTTGCCTCTCGAGTGCTGGGATTAAAGGCATGTGCTCCTAGGTCATAAGAAAGTTTAGTTAAAGTAGACAGGATAAAAAATTAACAATAGCCTACTTTACCACAGATCATTATAACCAAAACCTGTTAGTGTAATCCCCCTCCTCAAAATATCTTCATGCATACTCACACTTCTTCTTGTGATGATGTGAGATGGTCCAGTTTCTCCGTGACAAGATGAAGCTTTGAGAAGGACAGGCATGTGGCATAGCTCTAAGGCTATCATTGACCTTCTGATATGTCGGAAAGGCATCAACTACTTTAGACCATCCTGCGTGCAATCTTTTTTTCTTATTTAGTTAGAAACATTTACCTTTTGTGCTTAAAGGAAGCACATTACATATTCTCTTTAGTGCATTTAAATTACCTATATCAAGGATTGCTTGAAGACGAATACTCTCATACCACAAGGACAGTCTGGTAACCAAGATGAAATTATGACGTGGATACGCTGGATATGAAAGTCAATCACATCCCAGGAGAAGCAGCGGTGGGGGAGGGGTGTTAAGGGGTGGGGTATGAGGTTATTTCGATACTCAGAATAGCAGATAGTAAAAGCCTACAAACTGTTTACCCCAGGGGTTCTTTATTTAATAGCTTCAAACTATGGCTGAATGCAAGTATCTGAAACTTCGCTAAATGAAATGACAGATTATGGAGCTAGAATAAGCTAATGGAAGGGAACTGTGCAGATCAGCCTTGGCTCATGAAATGGAGAAACTGGAGTGGCTTTGCCAGCCGCTTTGCACAGGCGTGCAGACATGGTTTTACCTTGGTAAGGGGAGCAGGCCACACTTCCTCATCTGGCCCTCTTTTGGTTTTCATATACCCACTCCCCAGTTGGCCAGCAAGAAACCTGCATGATTTGGGCAGAGACATGTGTTAATCGTGACAGCTCCAAGTCTCCCACCTTAGCTCACCCATCTGAGGAGTTCCCGGCCCCTGTCAAGCTTTGGCAACAGCTAAACCAGAGGCTATAATACAGAAAGGGCCTGGAGACACTCATTTTTGTCAGACTTTGTGAGAGTTTTCCTTTCCCACGCAGGAGGTATTCCGGGATGAGAGAAAGTTTCCACCCACAGCAGCATGTGTCTGCCTGCCTGTCTGGTTCCTGTGGCCAATGTGTGTCCTGCTAGGACTTCTAGGATGATGGGCATCCTGGGAGGAATTGCAAGATAGGGTAGGCGTGTAGCCAGGGATGAGGAAAGGTGGCTGGGTGGGAGTGGAGATCAGGAAGCAGCAGCCTTCAGGGTAAGCGGGCAGTGAGCCACACCCATTTGCCCGGAACACAGTGGCACTAGGTAGGCAGCTTCATGGATGAACTGTGATGTCTAAACTTGCAGGCATTCCTTGGGTCTTGAAGAGTTTGAAAAGTGCCACCTTCCTGGTTTCCATAGACTTAAAATGTGGCTGATGTCAAGGAGCCATTTTAAGTTCAGGCTTCTCTAGGATTATTACCACATGGTTGGCTATTTGTAAATTAAAAGATAAACAACTGTATTGTATAACAGTTATGGATATGTGACTGGACCTGTACATTATGAGAATTGTGCCTTTAACCTTTCTGGGCCTCCATTTTATCAGTAACAAAATGGAAGCAGAATTATTAAATTCTGGCTCTTAAAACTCATCATGTAAGCCTTGGAACAAAACAAACCTGAGCTGATAGTTTGCTGAGGCACAATGCCTCAAAGCTGCATTAAAGAATACAGAGATTTTTTTTTTTCCTCTTGGAGTAACTTAGACCAAGAGTGAACTCAGATTTGAATTCTCCACTTCTTCCACTGTGTCTTTTGTCTGTCCTGTTGTCTGTTTTCCGTGGTCTGTCTGTCATCTGTCTGTTGTGTGTGTCTGGTGTCTGTGTGTTGTCTGTCTCTCCCAAACAAGGCTTTGCTCTGTGTTTATTGAACAGCACAGAAAACATAATTTGGGAAAGGAATAAAGGATGCTGTCTCAGTTAGGGTTTCTATTGCTGTGAAGAGACAGCATGACCACAGTAACTCTTAGAAAGGAAAACATTTAACTGGGGCTGGCTTACAGGTTCAGAGGTTTAGTCCATTGTCATCATGGTGGGAAGCATGGCAGAATGCAGACAGACATGGTGCTGGAGAAGGAGCTAAGAGTTCTACATCTGACTGGCGGGCATACAGTAGCAATGAGCCTTACTTGAGCTTCTGAAACCTCAAAGCCCACCTCTGGTGACACACTTCCTTCAACAAGGCCACATCTCCAATAATGCCACACCCTATGAGTCTATTGGGGCCATTTTTGTTCAAACCACCCCAGATACTTTTTGCTGTTTTTGTTCTGTCTGATCTCTCTATGTAGTGCTGTCTGGCCTGGAATTCATCCTGTAGACCAGGCTAGCCTAGTCTTTCTCTGTCTTTCCCTTTCTCTGCCTCTTGAGTACTGGCATTAAAGATGTGTACCATCACACTCAAAAAGGGATACTGTTTTACAGCACAGAGTTTTACAACGGAAGTCATTGATTTATTGACCCCAAACTGACTCAGAATAACACAAGCTATTAAACAGACTGAGTACCAGTAGGAAAACAGATTAAGTAGTCTCAAATGGTCTCAAAGCATATTATTAATGTCGCAAGGCTGGGCAAAGTGAATGTTTCTGATGGCAAGACATTTTCTGAAAAAGCTAATTCCAAAATACAGCAGCTTGCCTTTTGTAGTATCTACCAAGGGGAGGGCACTGTGTGGCAGTTATGAGATTTGAGGGGTCTAGCCTAAGGCAGACCTTTCAGGAGGAATGCCTAATTAAGATTAGACAGAGCAGTGACAGACATCAAAAGGCAGGCACTGCCAAGGGAGCCTTGGCAAGCTGGTGAGGCTGACAAGATACGTTAGCAACAAAGGCTATTGATGGCTTCATCCCGTGGGTCAGCTTCTTGGAATCATATTCCTGAAGGCAGAGGTGGACACCATGCTCACAGAGACAGTAAATTGTGTGGGTGTAGGTGGCTTGAGCTCCTGTTCTCTCCATTTACCTTCCGAATTACTGTGAAGATAAGTGAGAGGATGAATGAGCCGCCCTGGGCCCAGTGTTCCCGCCTTGTAAATCCTCACTGCTTGTTTCCATTCATATCATTATGGTCCTGTCCACATTCCATCTCTCTTACCAGTTTGCAAATGCGTAAAACTCCACCTCCAGAATTATTTTCCCATGACCTAAGGATTCATCTCTTTTACGAATGTAAACACATTCGGAAAAAGATGCCTCATTCTGTATTAAAAGCATTTCACCTCATCAAAGAGCTATTTATAAAATCCCAAAAGGAGAGTCTAGAAACTTAGAACACAAGCCTTCCTAAGCCATTAGGAAAAAAACAAAACAAAACAAGAAACCCTTAAGCCATCCTGGAGAAGCTTTGTCCATGCCTACTTCCGGTCAAGACAGAAGGACACTGGCACCAGATCCAGAGCCTCTGACTTTTATTTTTTTAAGATTCATTTCTGTTGGAGAGATGGCTACGTAGTTAAGAGCACTGGTTGCTCTTGCAGAGGACTCACATTTAGCTCCAAGCACCCACATGGCAGCTTACAACCAACCCTCTGTTAGTTCAGTTCTGGAGGATCCAACATCCTCTTCTGATCTCCACACGTGGTGAACAGAGACACGAGCAAACAAAATACTCATATGCATAAAATAAAAAGAAATCTATAAAAGTGTTTAAAATTTATTTTCATTACTTGTACTGATGTGATGTAGTCCATGTGTGTATGGACAGGGGGTAGTTTGAATAAGAGTGGCCCCCACAGATTCATCAGGGAGTAGCACTGTTTGAGAAGGATTAGAAGGATTAGGAGATGTGGCCTTGTTGGAGTAGGTGTGTCACTAGGGGGTGAACTTTGAGGTTTCAAAAACCCATGCCAGACCCATTCTCTGACTCTCAGCCTGGTGGGTCAGGCTTTCTGAGCCACTCAGGTGTGTCCAAGAAGGCGGCAGATGAAAGGCTCTGTTATTTCTAGAGAATAAATCAGGGTTATTCTTCATACCATCAAAAAAGTTTACTTGGTTGGGGGGGGGTAATATGCTGCCTCTGTTTCCCCCACACTTCCTGTGGTGAGTCAGCTCTTCTGAAGTTTCTGCCCCACACCAGCACGCTCTAGATTAGGCATGGATCTCAACCCTGGTGCACCTTGGAGCCAGAGCGAGACCTTTCAAAAAGAGTGAAGCTGGGCACACTCTTGTAACTCTAGCATGCAACTCTTGACCAACTGAGTCAAAACATCAAGGTGGACCCAGGGGACACTTGTTTTCAGGAGTTGCCTAGGTGACCCTAACCCATGACCAGCTGAGACCCTGTGCTTTGGGTTAGCTTCCTCCAAACTTCTGGAAAGAACTGTGAACACAGATTTGGGGCTCTCTGCTCCCAGAGGTACTGGTCACATAGACCTAGGCTGAAGATTAAGAGTGAGCATGTCATGAGGGAGATGCAAATCAAAACAAACCTGAGATTTCACCTTAACACCCATCAGAATGGCTAAGATCAAAAACTCAAGTGTCAACACATGCTGGAGAGGATGTGGAAAAAGGAGAATCTTCCTCCATTGCTGGTGGGAATGTAAACTTGTACAACTACTTTTGAAATCAATCTGGCTCTTTCTCAGACAATTAGGAATAGTGCTTCCGCAAGACCCAGCTATACCACTCCTAGGCATATATCCAAAATATGCTGAAGTACACACAAGGATATTTGTTCAGCCACATTTGTAGCAACTTTATTCAGAATAGCCAGCACCTGAAAACAACCCAGATGTTCCTCATTGGAGGAATGGATACAGAAATTGTGGTACATTTACATAACGGAATACTACTCAGCAATTAAAAACGAGGAAATCATGAAATTTTCAGGCAAATGGTGGGATCTAGAAAAGATCATCCTGAGTGAGGTATCTCAGAAGCAGAAAGACACACACGGTATATACTCACTTATAAGTGGATATTAGATCTATAGTATAGGATAAACATACTAAAATCTGTACACCTAAAGAAGCTAAGCAAGAAGGAGGACCCTGGGTAAGATGATCAATCCTCACTCAGAAAGACAAAAGGGATGGACATTGGAAGAAGGAGAAAACAGGAAACAGGACAGGAGCCTACCACAGACAGCCTCTGAAAGAATCTACCCAGCAGTGTATCAAAGCAGATGCGGAGACTCATAACCAAACTTTGGGCAGAGTTCAGGAAATCATATGAAAGAAGGAGGAGATAGTAAGACCTGGAGAGGGCAGGAGCAACACAAGGAGAGCAACAGAACCAAAATATCTGGGCACAGGGGTCTTTTCTGAGACTGATACTCCAACCAAGGACTATTCGTGGATATAACCTAGAACACCTACAACTCCTGCTCAGATGTAGCCCATTGGCAGCTCAGTATCCAAGTCGGTACCCTAGGAAGGAGAACAGGGGCTGTCTCTGACATGAACTCAGTTGCTGGCTCTTTGACACCCCCTGAGGGAAGAGCATCCTTGCCAGGCACAGAGGAGGGAGGACAATACAGCCAGTCCTGATGAGACCTGATAGGCTAGGGTCAGATGGAAAGGGAGGAGGACCTCTCCTATCAGTGGACTTGGAGAAGGGCATGGGAGGAGATGTGGGAGGGAGGTTGGGATTGGGAGGAAATGATGGAGGGGGCTACAGCTGGAATACAAAGTGAATAAACCATAATTAATATAAAAAAATGAGCATGTCAAAGGTGATTTCCTCCCCATCCCCCCCCCCGCCTGCCCTGAGGGGGTGATGCCCAGGTGATGACTTAGTACGCCAGGCTGTCACTGCACCACAGACATGGAAGGTGTCAGTAGCAGCCTTGTGGGGCTCTGGGTTCTTGAGGCTGCAGGTTCTGAGGTCAAGGTGCTGCTGTAGCAGTCTTCTGAGTATCTTGCCTTGAAATATCTGTGTGTTCCTGGGGTCTGCCATTTAAGCTCACTGGAGTCCTTATTTATTTTTCCTCCAGGACACCAGTCAGTTTGGATTAGGGTCCATATTAATGGCCTCGTTTTAACTTAGTGATTACTTTTCTGACATCCATGAGGGCTATTTCTGTATCTTGGCTGTATGCTATCAAACACATAGGTGGCAAAACCAGAGACTAAACCGGGAAGACTACATTCGATTTAAGAACGTTTGCACAGTAAAGGAGACAAGCAGCAGCGTTAACAGAGAGATCTGTGAGCGGGAGATGCTGTGCTTAGGTGTCGGTTCTAGACTTCCCCCACCCACCCCGTGGATACCAAAACCCACAGACGCAGAAGTTCTTTAAGTAGACTATGTGTTGACACGTAGTTTGTGCAACCCTCGGAAATAATAAACTGTTCCAGGTTATGTACAATACGAAACTGTGTGAATGCTGTGTGGGTGGTTTTACGCTACGTCACCTAGGGAATGGTGAGACCTGCACACCTTCAGGAGAGACACTTGTTTTCAGCTTGGGTTGGTTGGATGTATGGCTGCGGGATCCAGGATAAGGCGATGACCTCTAAACTATGTGAGGAGCTGCTATAACTCACTTGTAAAGTCAACATGGCCAGTCTCAGAACTTTGGTATCTAGGAAGCGGCTGCTGCAGGAATCTGATGAAGATGATCGTTCACAGTCCTAACAGACTGATAAATGCTCACAGCTCAGACACGATGGCTGGATTTCTGCAGCATCTACGGGTTTCTGCCCTTGGCCTCCCTCCAGCCTGGAGGCTGTGAGCCCTACACGGAGAGTAGCTGGCCAGGGCTTCAACATTGCTAGCCATCCATGCAAACAAGGAAACAGGACCTGGGAATCAGGCTTATTCTTGCACAGTTCAGAGGAAGCCCCCTTTAGTTAGTTGCTGTTGCCCAACTCCTCCAGTCTTCCCATAAACGGTGGGGAAGAGAAAACTTTTTACATTCCAAAGGAGTTTTGTTTTGTTTTTTATAAAAGAAAGCAAATTGTAGCTTAAAGGAACAAAACATTCTCGCAGTGTTTTAACGGCTGGAGAGATGGCTCAGCCGTTAAAGGCTAGGCTAACAACCATAAATATAAGAGTTTGGTTCCCAGCACCCACGGCTGTCTCTCCAGCCACTGGAAAGGCTCTTCACCAGCCCTAAATCTGAGAGAGGGCATATATCCAGAATATATAAAGAACTAAAGAAGTTAAAAAGCAACAAATCAAGCAATCCAATTAAAAAATGGAGTTCGGAGCTAAATAGAGAATTCTCTGTAGAGGAATATCGAATGGCAGAGAAACACTTAAAGAGATGCTCAACATCCTTAGCCATCAGGGAGATACCAAAATGACCCTAAGATTTCACCTTATACCCATCAGAATGGCTAAGATCAAAAACTCAAGAGACAACACATGCTGGAGAGGTTGTGGAGAAAGGGGAACCCTCCTCCACTGCTGGTGGGAATGTAAACTTGTACAGCCACTTTGGGAATCAATCTGGCTCTTTTTCAGACAATTAGGAATAATGATTCCTCAAGATCTACCTATACCACTCCTAGGTATATCCAAAAGATGCTCAAGTACACAACAAAGTTATTTGTTTAGCCACGTTTGTAGCAGTTTTATTCATACGTAATAGCCAGAACCTGACAACAACCCAGATGTTCCTCAGTGAAGGAATGGATACAGAAATTGTGGTACATTTACACAATGGAATACTACTCAGCAATTCAAAACAAGGAAATCATGAAATTTGCAGGCAATTGGTGGGATCTAGAAAAGATCATTCTGAGTGAGGTATCCCAGGAGCAGAAAGACACACATGGTATATACTCACTTATAAGTGGGTACTAGACCTATAAGATAGCATAAACATACTGAACTCTGTACACCTAAAGAAGATGAACAAGAAAGAGGATCCTGGGTAAGATGATCAATCCTCACTTAGAAAGCAAATGGGATGGACATTGGACGTAGGAGAAAACAAGTAAAAGGACAGGATCTTACCACTGAGGGCCTCTGAAAGACTCTACCCATAACCCTGACTCATAACCAAACCTTCGACAGAGTACAGGGAATCACATGAAAGAAGGGGGAGTTAGTATGATCTGGAGAGGACAGGAGCTCCACAAGGACCAAATATATCAGGGCACAGGGGTCTTTTCTGAGACTGTTTCTCCAACCAAGGACCATGTATGGATATAACCTAGAACCTCTGCTCAGATGTAGCCCATGGTAGCTCAGTATCCAAGTGGGTACCCTAGTAAGGGGAACAGGGACTATTTCTGACATGAACTCAATGGCTGGCTCTTTGACCTCCCCCCCTACCCGAGGGAGTAGCAGCCCTGCTGGGCCACAGAGGAGGACTTTGCAGCCAGGCCTGGAGATACCTGATAAGCTAGGGTCAGATGAAAGGGGAGGAGGTCCTTCTCTATCAGTGGACTTGGAAAGGGGTAGGGAAAAGATGAGGGAAGGAGGGTGGGAATGGGAGGTAATGAGGGCACGGGATACAGCTGGGATACAAAGTTAATAAACTGTAACTAGTATTAAAAAATTAGAATTTAATTTAAAAAATATATGTGCCGTTCAGTGGGGGCTTCCTCTGCTGTGTAAACACATTCTAAGTGGATATGACTTGCTCATGTAAATTTGTGTGGTATAAAAACATTGTCTTGCAGTGCAAGTGTCTACCCATTCCTGCTGGTGCCCAAGAGGCCCCTTTAGCTTGTGACACTCTTTATGCTACAAGTCAGGACTCTGATATTTGAAAATGCCGGAAATGTTCTTAGGTTAGTGTTCACCATTTTCTCATTCTATTACTGACTATTACTCAGTTGAAAAGATCATATAAAGCATAGAAAAATAGCATTCAAATGATGATGTTGTCAAAACTTTTGATGAGAAATGGAACTGTGAATAAAAAAAACTTCCAGAGTAAAAGTCTGATGTAGTAAAAATGTGCTCCCTTAACATCTCAGCAATGAGTCCCTTATGCACTGTTTCCTATGGAAAAAGGAGAACGGAATCACAAGAAATAGCCCAAACCTTGTTAATTTAGTAAAAACATGCCTCTTTGAGAAGGTGGACCAGATATAGACATTTAGTTCACAAGTGGGAAAAAAATTAAAAATAAAAAATAAAGTTGTCTTCTAGTGTTGGTTGCTTCTGTTGAAGAGCTGTCCTGTCAGGATTCAACCTTCCATGTTGTGGTAGAGTGCATGTGTGGATCCTGGGAAAAGGGCTATGATGTGCCATTGACTGAAAGCCACTAGAAGGCAAGATAACAAGCAGAGCCATGGAGACGCACAGCCTTGGCTGCTGATAACAACTACAGCATGATTGAAAGCGATGTGAGGAAAGACTGGGGTGTGGCTCAGGGGTAGAGCCTGGCTTCCCAGTATCTCTAAACTGATGAAAACCATAATGATGCTAGTATTCATTGCACTTCTGTGATTTCGGATGTTCTAGGGCTGGAGGAATGAGGGGCGATGGGATAAGTAGGGGAGCACAGAAAACTTTTAGGACAATGACCACTCTTCACGATTCTAATAGATACTTGTCACCACACATTTGTCCAACCTCACAAAAATGTTCATTCCGCACCAAGAATGAACCCAGCATCAACTATGAACTTTAATTGAGAAGAACCTTTCCGTTTTGGATCATCAATTCTCATCAACCACTAATGTAAGATGCTGTAAGTCTTGCCCATTTTTTTTTTCTGTAAACTTAAAACTTCTCCAAAAAAACAAATCTAGATTTTTTTTTGTTTTGTTTTGCTTTTCTTTTTAAGCAAATGGGTAGCAGAGTAGTACATTCCTGGGGAAATCCTGAATCATCCAACCAAGCTGAAACATGCTTATTTGCAAGGCGTGAAGATTAAGAACCAGATGAGCAATGAGAAAGGGCTTGTATCCATTGCCAAAATAAGCATTCTTCTTTAAGCGAGTCCCGTGAGTATCCCTTCCACATATTCAGATGAATCATTTCTACCTTTTAGGAAGGGTTCCAAATCTCCCTCAGCTTGTTTGTTAAGCAAACACTGTGTCTTAGCAATTCTCACCATAGGATTCATCCCACCTAGGAACACATAAGAAGGTTCATATATAAACATATAAAGAAGCTGCTCTGAGTCATGGCAACTCTGAGGCGATTCGTGCTTTTTTAGAGCAATGGCAAGATTAGCAGCGAGAAGCACACAGCTTTTTGATCTGAAGCAACACGCTGCTTTGCTGGCAAACAAAGCTTTTGTTTGGCAGAGGAATGACTGAGTCTATATGTCCTTCACTGTGGTGGTAGTTTGGGCAATCCAGGAGACTTCAGACTGGCACTCCACGATCAGATGCCAACCCTCCTCCAGACCTTTGACCACCTGCATCCTTTTCCTTCATACCACTAGCCAACTTCTGGATAGTGAAATCTGGGCACAAGCTCAGACCTATGAAAAACAGGGCTTTATAATTCTCCTTGCTTTTGCCTTTGAGGCTTTCCCCACCCAGCCAGCGGGAAAACAGTTTCATGTTTCTCTGGGGTTCCAGAAGTCTCCTCAAGACCAAGAGACTGTGTGAAGGGAATTGGGGGTAGGCCTACGAGATCAGGAAGACCTTTGGGTCCTGGACCGCAGTGGTTACTGCTGAGACATGCAATCCCCTTCTGGTGGTCTCGTCATGTCCTCTAGCTTTCTAGAATTTTCTGCCCTGCCTGTTATGTGGGATGTGTGCCAGGCTGATGCCAATGCTCCTGGCCTATACAGAACTGCTTCTCTCTGGGTTTTTCTTTCCTTCCTGGTGACTGTGTTGCCAAGCCAAACACCATTGTGTTTGCTCTTAGAACTCACAGCCTCTCAGCTCTCCTTTTATATTCTCCTCTATGGATGTCTCTTCCCAGTCTGGAGATGACACAAATTCTCTTCTTTTAGTCTCCTTCACAACACTACAACCCTATAAATACTCTAAAATATCTCGACATTTGGAATAAGGAGCAATACCACTTCCACACTTATCCATTTTCTCCTGCTACAACCTTCCTTCTCTGAGTCTGTGAGGCCAGAGCCTGATGGGAACAGAAGGCATGGAAAAGAGTCCATTTCCAGGAAGAAAAAGGAAGAAACTTATATTTCAAGGTATCACTTGGTCTTGTATTTTGTACTTGGCCTCTCTGTATCTATAGATCCTGTAACCACAAATTCAACCAAAGCAGATAAGAACGTGCAACCTGTAATTTGCATTATATTAAGCATGGTAAGCAATCTGGAGCAGGTTCCAAGAATATGGGAGGATGTCTGTCGGCTAAACGCGAATATCTCGAGCGTCCTTTGGCTTGGATATCCACACAGGTCTTTGAAACCAAGCCCCATGGACACTGAGAGGCAATTGTCTCAGTCTGTAGGTCTTTTCTCCCCTGGTATGTTTTAAGCTGTCTAATAGTCTAATAGGGTTTTTGTTGTTGTTTTCCTCAGCAGGGTAGGACCTGAGGAATGTTCTCTGACAGTATTGGTGTGTCCCTTCCTGAAGCCTTGGTCAGTTCTGAGGAAACTTTAGGATTAACCTGTGGGTCCCAACAGCCACACACCTGCTGCTAAGTCATAAGACTTTCCATGCCAGTCTCTGCCAACTACTGCATTCTTGGTCACCTTTGGAGACACTGGGTACCTTGGAACAAAAGTTCACCAGACTGGATGGAATTTTGAAATTGTTTTTTCATGAAACAGAGAGATTCCAGTCCAAGTCATTAAAAAAGATGGCAGATATTAAAAATGACAGTACTGCAGAGAGGGGATTCCAGAAATTCAGGTGACACAGACTGTTGGGTACAGGCACCAAACATTCATCTTAAACCTAAGTGTGCATGTTCTCATGTGAACTTGTTACTAAACAAGCGAAAGCCCCTTAAAGGATGAGACATGAAGCAGGTGAGTTTTGATAGAATGAGGTGGAAATGTGGGAAGAAAAGGTCATAGACTCCCAGTGGGTGGGAATGGGATATGATCCTCTGGAGCTCATCCTGAGTTCAACTTTGCCCAGTTCAGCCTGCTTCTGCAGAAAGGCAGCGCCCTCGAAACCACTGCATTATTTTTTGAACGTTGTCCCGTGAGAGCATTAGTCATTCTCTGCAGAACTGGGCCCGGAGCCCAAGGCTGCATATTTATCCTGGCATGCAGTCCCCAGGGGGTTCTGCTAGCTCCGTGGGACAGAATCCCATGGTCTAGGCTGTGGCCCATGACTGGGAGGAAAGACCGTCTTTTCTTTGCCCAATCTCTCCACCACTTCTGACCCAGGGCTGCCTGCGTTCTCCAGCCCTTCAGCACTAAGCCTTTGAAGGCCATTCCTGCTTTCCTTCCAAACCTTCTAGCATCTTCGAAGGAAAGCATGATACATAATCTTAACTTTATGCGGGCGGATTTCTGTTGCCTGCTGGAAACGGAAAAGAGAACAGCCGTGTTACGGCCATGGCCCCTGCACCTCCTATTTAAGAGGCTCTGGGACGTGTGGTGAGAATCGCCTAGGAGACTCTTCAGGGACATCTCAGCACAAGCGAGAAAGGCGAAGGCCCTAACTCAGGCATTCTACACTCCTGCCTGGTCTTTCATCTTTGTTCCATTCTGACAGTGCCTGTAGACCCAGGGAGAAATTGTACCATTGAAGGTGGGGAGTATGAGCCTTGTGTGCTTGGCCTCAATGCAAAGGCTAGATGCTGGGTGGGTTTATCTAGTGAAAACCTCTCCCAGCCCTACGTCCCAGTGCCCCGCTCTTAAGTCTGCCACCTGGAAGCCATTCTGTCAGTGTTTCCTGTAATGAAAAGAAACCACATTCAATCTTCTTATGGCCTTTGGGTCTAACTTAGAATAACTCCAAATAAGCGTCAGGCTCCAAAGAGATAAACTAGTGATATTAAATGATGTAGAAGTCCCTGGTGTTCCGTGGTTGAAGTCCTTCTGTTTTCTCTCCTCCAAGGGTACATAAGAGTACAGAGAGGGGGCTGGAGAGGTGGCTCAGAGGTTAAGAGCATTGGCTGCTCTTCCAGAGGTCCTGAGTTCAATTCCCAGGAACCACATGGTGGCTCACAACCATCTATAATGAGATCTGGTGCCCTCTTCTGGCATGCAGGTGTACATGCAAGCAGAACACTGTATACATAATAAAAAATAATTTAAAAAAAAAAAAAAAAGAGTGCAGAGAGCAAAAGAGTAGAGGTTAGAG
>NW_026592271.1:0-7106 GCF_907164565.1 Psammomys obesus | reverse complement strand
CCCAGACCCAGACCCAGACCCAGACCCAGACCCAGACCCAGACCCAGCACACTGCCTGCCCAAGCAGCCACTCAGTAAACAGGAGCTGGACACATGAAAGGAAGCCTCCTCACACGCTGGTGTCTCCTGCTCAGAGGAAGAGGGTGGGAGATCCTCTCATCCTCAAGTGGCCAGCCAGGAGCCCCCCACCCCAGCCTACCACACAGAGTTTGGGGGGGTCATGGTGTTTCTAGGAGGTGTATCCATAAGCCAGGCAGGGCTCAGAGGGTGGGGTGCATCTCAGGAGCTGTGTGTCCCTGTGAAAAGCACCTCAGCTGCTACATCAAAGTTGCCAATGAATTCATAGCAATCCATGCCGGGCCTCACCTCCAAAGACTCCTATAGACATAACCTCACATGTCTGTCACAGCTACCCACGGCTGGGTGTCACTGTGTTGCCTTCATCACCTCCAGTGAAGGAAAAGACACAGAGGAGTGAATTCACCTGCCTGCTATCAAATGGTTCCAGTAGTTCATATCCCCTGAGCTCAGGGCCCTGTCACCAGCCTGGGGAACTCCAGGTGACCTCTGTCTCAGCGGAGCCCCTGACTTCCCGGGGTCTGTAGACCCCTGCACCTTGAGCTCGTAGAGTGAAAACTAGGTCTTCTTTGTCCCTCCCAGGGCCCGATGCATCATCCAGGTGGTCACGCTCTTGTCACCCTCCTTCATGACACATGGTTGGTGGTGGCGTTTCCCTGCCTACCTCAAGTTAGGTATGACGAAGCAGCGTTGGCCGAAGTGATGGAAGTGACGCATGACAGCAACGCACAAAAGCGGGGGAGGCTTCCCAGGCTGAGGGCGACACAGGCCTGGGATAAGCCATCCCAGGGTGAATAAGCCAAGAGGTGGCCGGCCGGGCTGGGGTGGAGCTTCCATAGAGAATCCTGGGTTCCAGCTGCACTGGGGAAGGAAGAGGGGAAACGGGAAGGAAGGGAAGAGAATGAAGAAGAGAGATAATGTGGGAAGGGAAGGGAGAAAAGGGGAAAAAAGGGAAGAGAAGGAAGGGGCTGGGGGAGAGAATTTAGGGCCCGTTTGTTACTGCCCATTACCTCACTGGGTCTAGCACATATTAGTAGGTGCTCAATAAACGCTATAGAATGAAGAAAGAGGGCTGGTGAGATGCCACAGCTAAAGGTACTTGCCACCAAGCCTGAAAATCTAGGTTCTAGACCAGAAGAGACCCACGTGGTGGAAGGAAAGAACTGATTCCTGTGAGCTGTCCTCTGACCTCACATGTGCACTGTGACACTCACCCAGATACACAGACACACACACACACACACACACACACACACACACACACACGCATGCACACGCTCATGTTTGCACATGCACACACATGCTCAATAAAAAAAAAAAATAGAGGGGGCTGGAGAGATGGTTCAGCAGTTACGAGCACTGGCTGCTCTTCCAGAGGACCCAGGTTCAATCCCCAGCCCCACATGGCAGCTCACAGCTGTCTGCAACTCCAGTTCCAAGGGGATCTGGTGCCCTCTTCTGGCTTTTGTAGGCACTGCACACACATGCTGTACAGATACTCATATAGGTAAAAACACTAGTGTATCTAATAATAAGATTAAGAATAGATTTAGATAGTTTTATTTAATTTTATTTATATATTTATTTATTATAATTTATTCACTTTGTATCCCCACTGCAGCCTCCTCCCTTGTCTCCTCCAAGTTCCACCCACCCTCCCCCTCTACTGTGGGGCCAAGGGGGGCCTGCAGAGACCCATACTCCAACTAAGAACCATGCATGGAGAGGACATAGACCCCTGTTCAAAGGAAGCCCACTGGATGCTCAGTTTCCAAGTGGGTTCCCTAGTAAGGGAAACAGGGGCTGTCTCTGACATGAACTCTGTGGCTAGCTCTCTGATCACCTCCCCCTGGGGGGTGAAGCCTTGCCAGGCCGCAGAGGAAGATGATGCAGCCAGCCTTGATGAGACCAGATAAGCCAGGGTCAGATAGTACGGGAGGAGGTCCTCCCCTATCCGGGGATTAGATTTAGATATTTTTAAGGAGGAGAGGGAGCTGGGTGGAGTTGCACACACCTGTAATCCCAGCACTGTGGGAGGCAGAGACAGGCAGATCTTTGTGAGTTCAAGGCCAGCCTGGTCTACAAAGTGAGTCCAGGACAGTTGAGGTTACACAGAGAAACCCTGTCTTTAAAAAAGGGGGTGGGAGCTGGAGAGATGGCTAAGAGGTTAAGAGCACTGGCTGTTCTTCCAACGGTCCTGAGTTCAATTCCCAGCAACCACATGGTGACTCATAATCATCTATTATGAGATCTGGTGCCCTCTTCTGGCCTGCTGGCTCACACGCAGGCAGAATACTGTATAAATAATAAATCTTAGAGGGAAAAAAAGGAGGAGAAGGAGAGGGGAAAGGGGCAGCTGACACAAACAAGACCTATGCACCCCCCCTGAGCTGTATTTGTGAGAGGTGAGAAGTGGAACTGACAGTTCCTGACCTTGAAAACCTCCAGGAGCTGATGCAGGAAATGCAGTCCTGAAGCAGGGGACACCCTTCCGTGTGCTGCTCTCTCCCACTCTCGGAGATGAGGAGGGTAGCCTGGGTACTCCCCAGCCCCGAACAGAGCAGCCCACAGCCCAGAAGGAGAAAGGCTACTTGCCCCTCCGATGGGAGGCTGTTTTCAGCCAAATGAATAATTCATCGTAAATGACTTTGAGATGAGGCGAGGCTCCATGTTGCCACCTGATTATGTGTACCATAAAAAGCAATGACAGTAATTTATCTCCTCTCCCTCACAGGGCGGGCTGGGCAGGGGAGGAGAGGCTCAGTGCCTGGCGCGGGGTCATGAATCATTCCTCTTAGCAGTTAGGCTGCAAGCTGCTGATGCCTTTACTGATTTGACATTAAATAATTCCAGCCTTGGTCTGGAAGCAGAAAGGGGGATCTGACTTGTCTTCCCTGGAGGGAGATCTTGGCAGGGGTGCCAGAGAAGCAGGGCCAGTGGCCACAGTTGGGGGCGGGGGCTGCGTGGTTTGGCCTCATTCGTTCAGCCACGAGTCGTCTTTCTTTTTTCTAAGAGCTTCGGAATGAGCCACAGCCCGCCCTGCAAGTGACAGCCTCGACCTCACAAAGGCTATGTGGGCTGCACAGGCAGCAAGGACACGCTGTCAGGGATGTCCTCAGCCCTCCACCCGCAGGCAGCTAGGAAGCAGGAGCTCCCTGCCCCCAACCCAAAGGCACAGGAAGCTGGTCTTCACATCGGGAGCATCACAGACCTTCACCCCACAAATGCACTTCAGATTTTTCTTTCTATTGTTTAATTTTTTTTTATTCCCTGTGTTTGGGTGTTTTGCCTGCGTGACTGTCTGTGCACCATGTGTATGCCCACTGAGTACAGAAGAGAATGTTGGATCCCCAAGAACTGGAGTTACAGACAGTTGTGAGCTGCCATGTGGGTGCTGGGAACTGAACCTGGTCCTCTAGAAGAGCAGCCAGTGCTCTTACCCACTGAGCCATCTCTCCAGCCCCAATACTGAATTTTTGAGACAAGATAAAAGTTTGGTAAAATCAATGGAATCACTTAGTGGAGCTTTGGGGAAAACTTTTTTAATTAATAGGTTTGTGTACAATTGTATCCTTCACTCAGTGACTATCTCCTCAGTGATGATATTACCCAAAACTGTGTTCAATATCCTGAAGGGTAATTGACACACAATGCACCCATCTTGTTGGGTTTCCGTCTCCTAATCTGTCTGTCTGCTTTTTTATCTCGGGTGTGGCTCCTCCACATACACACAGATTGAGTCCCGTGTTTTATTTTAGTTCCCCCCCTCCTTTCAGGGGGCTAAGGAGAAGAGATGCACTGCTTTAGCAGGTGCTCACACTGGTCCCCGGCCTGGCCGGGCAGCAGGCATTCTGCCCCCTCATTGGAAATAATGCCCTAGCAGCAACAGGACAGCCCCAGACTTTCCTCAGGACCGGCTCTGCAGCTGGGGGCCAGCCGACCAGCCTCAGCGAGAGTCTGCAAGAAACACGTTCACTTTGCTTGCCTTAAAGGTAAACCGACCCGGGTGTGGCAAGGCACACCTGTGTTCCCGGGACTTGTGAGGACCAGGCAGGAGGATGGAGAGTCTGAGCCTGGGCTATGTGGCAAGTTCAAGGCCAGATTGGCTTATAAAGAGATACCTTGTGTCAAAAAAACAAAAACTTAAAGAAATAAGATGAAATGATGGGAGTTGCTCAGTGTTGGAGCTAGAGGAGGTGAGAGGTCTGAAAGTGGAAGGCGTTGTGGTTTGCTAAACGGAGAGGAAAGCACATAGAGTCTCTGCCTTCAAGCCCAGGCCTCCACTGCCAAGAAGTAGGTCTGCTTCCTCCATCCCCAGAAAAGAAACTTTTATTCTCCTGATTCAGTTGTTGTCTTGAGGCTTACTGCCTCCGTCTGCAAACCTAGGCCTAGTCCTAGAAGCTTGTAGCCTCCATACAATCTAATCTAGGCCTAGAATGTTTTCAGCCTGAAACCTACTGCTGAATAAGCTCACGCTCTCTTGGTCTTACTGAGCTCTGGGCTGGCTGGTTCAACTCAGCTGTTCTGGCTCAAACGCCTCTCCAAGCTGACTTATTCAATCTGGCTTCCCTCTCGGCCTCTGAATGGTTCTGTTTGGCCTCAAACTAACTCAAGTGATTGTTTCTAATCTTCTGGCTCCTTCACATTCTCTGGCTCGTTCTGCCTTCATCTGAGTTCTCTCCCTCTGAGTTCTCTCTCTAACTGTCCCAGTGAAACTTCTTCTCCCCCACCTCACCCCCACATTGCCCCTTAATTAGATTTGTCCCCTTCCTCTTTCTCCTCGAGAGGGTTGGGCGTATCCTATTCCGTCAAGTCTTTCTTGATTCATCACTATTTCTACTACTCAATTAGACATCACTTTCAAACATGGCTGCTTCCTTCCACAAACGAACTTAACTTTCATTGTTTTGGATTAAAGGCTTATACCACCATGCCTGGATCTAAGTTTTTCTTTACTGAAACTGCTCTATACCAGGCTGACCTTGAACTCAAATCTGCTTGCCTCTGTCTCCTGGATTAGAGGTGTGTTTGTACTACAGCCGGATCACAGACCTAGAAGATCTTTGGATGTGATCTCCTGCCAGAACAGCCACGTTCTGAATTAACATTCCTATACACACCCCTCCCTCCACACATCACTTAAAGACCTTCAAGCACCTTTCACAACACAAGACCAAGGACAAGGGTGACCCCTGGCTCTCTGTCCCTTGAAGCCTGTGTGTGTGAAGGGGTTACATGGAGAGAAAGTTAAGGCTCCTGAATCAGAGCGCTGTGTTCCATATCTGAAGCCTCCAGGGGCCGTTGGAGCTGACTTAAATAGACCTGCTGTTATCTCCATTCGAGAAATCCATAGTGTTTCTCTCTGGCCATCCTCCAGTTTCCAGTACAGACAACCTCAGCCGCACAGCCAGGTGTGTGGACTGAGCACTAGTTGGCAAGTGCACAAGTTCAGCCTGCGCACGCAGGTGCAAGCACTCCAGGGCCGTGCACTCATAATTCCGTGCAGGGCGTAATCCTCTGGGGGGCTGGACCACGCATGTCAAGGCCGCCCTGCGAGTGTGGGCTCCTGCAGTGCCCATTCCTCACCTGCATCAGGCAGAGGGGTGAGCAACAGCACAGCTGGCACGCAGGCTCGTTGATTATTTATGAAGCTTTCGTTATTTCACGTATAAATAATCAATGACTGCAAAGCGTGGCCGGCGCTGCCTTGGAATATTCATGAGCAACATTTGTGGGGATTTCGGCAGCTGCCACGGCTTGCACGCGCACGAGAGCTCGCACCACAAATAAAAAAAAAAAAATGTGATGATAAAGACTTCATCTGTCAAGCTCTGGCCTTGTCTCCAGGAGAACGGCAGCTGGTCGGTTCTGGCACTCAGGGTCTGTGCCTGCTGCTGGCTGGAGCCCCCACACCAGGCCAGGGAGAAGGAAGCTATGAGTCCTGGCCCCTCAGTGAGGAAGCCCTCCCCAAGACAGACGATCTGCTGTTACCCCAAGTTTCACCAGCCCTGACGCCAGAGATGAATGGTCCTTCCAGTGCTTCTGAGACAAGCCTGCCAATCATCAAAGAAGGCGCTTGGTGAGTAAGGACACCCAAGATTCCTGAGCAAGGTGGAAAACCATTCCAGTGGGCAGGAGGACTGACCACTGGTTCCCCATTGGAGGAGGGGGCCTGAGCCCACAGGATGAAGATCCTCCAAAGTCTGTTACAGACTTTGCATCCTTCCTCCCCTCCAGCCTGAGCAGCCTGCGGCTGCTGCTCCTTTTCTTAAAATGTCCCTCTTTCTTGCTGTTGCCTGCTCGCCCTGCAGTCTGTGTAGACAGCACCTCCCCTGGTGTTTTCTTCAACTCCCTAAGCGGGGATAAACCATTCCTTTCGGCTTTAGAGACCTAGACAGTCCACTTCTGTCCTGTTCCATTCCATCATGTTGTAAGGATCGTCTTGCCCAGTCTCCCTCCCACACCTACACTAAGCTGTGAGCTGTGACAGTGGCAGCTTCGCGCTGAACCCAGTTCTACTCAAACTGTGCCACTTCCTGGCTGTGTGCCCCCTTGGGCAAGTTTTTAGCCTCTCTGTGCCTGTGTTTCCTCTTCTAGAAAGTTGTAATAACTGACTTTGCACTAAAAAGCAAAAGTGTTATTAGTACAGTAAACGTGCATGGCCAGACGCCTGGCTGGACGCCTACTTGGAAATGAACAGTCCCTCATGCCCTGAAGCAGACAGTCCCCTGTACCTCAAAGGGGGCATCCTCCTGCCCCCAAAGCTTGAAAACAAACAAAAGACATCGAAACACTCATTTGGCAGCGACCTCATTTCCGAACGGACCTTCAAGGCTCTTCTATTTGCCACATCTGTCAGCCTCGTCATGAGGAGTCTGCTGGAGGTAATCATAACTACTGAAATTTCTAAAATCTGGAAAACGAAAACAACAACAAACAACATCTGAAATGCATTCATCCTGAAGTTTTCTCTCAAGAACTGGGGGGGCTGACAGCAGCCACTGATTCTTACCATGGAACGTCTGTCC
>NW_026592270.1:0-3028 GCF_907164565.1 Psammomys obesus | reverse complement strand
GCTGGTCAAACAGATTCTCGTGTGTGCACACACACACACACACACACACTCCACCTAGCAGGCTGGAGACTGGCCAAAGTACACAATAGGCCCATAGGCCCCCCAGGCCTCTGCAAAGTTGCTGATGTCACGGCCTTTCCTACACTGAGACCAATCAGGGAGCAAGCTTTAGAGTTTATCACTTGGAGGAAAGTCATACTTTGTAACTTTTGGAGAATGAAGGGACCTGGGTGGTTGTTTAGGAAGAAGTTTTTAAAGCTGCAGGGAGCGGTTTGCCTCTTAGGGGCTTCTCAAACAAGCCCCAGCATCCACCGGCTGAGAAAGCTACTTTTGCAACAGCTCAGAGGAACTGTTTGCACAGGAATATGCACAACCCAGCCTGGCCACCTGCACATGTGCTTTCAATTTTGCTGGGAGTGTCTTATGGGGAAAAAAAAATGTGTTTGTATGTTATAAAAATGCAAGGGGTTGAGGTGGAGAGAGATTGAAAAAAAAGACCTTGTTTTCCTCTTGAGGGTGCTGCAGTTTCATTCCATGTCCTATTTTGCTTTTCCTCCACACTTTTGGGTTTAACTTGTAAATAAATGCCGAGTGGTTGCTGTTAGAAAAATCCATCGCAGGGTCACCACTCGTGTGAAAGAGACCTGCTGTCTTTGAATTGCTGATTGTGAAGACTGCTGCTTTGTTGAAGTGCCCTCAGTTTGCCTACATGAGTATTAGGCTATCAGTACAGGTGACTTCTCAGTTCCCATTTTCCATCTTACTCCCCAGTGCTGATTCCAGGAAACCACTCGTGTTGCCACCATCAATGGGTTTGAGAGGAGCTTGGTGTGAGCACAGCCTCCTGGCCTCAGCAGCTTGCTGCTTTTCCTCCCTGACACTCTTCCTGAACCAAGAAATTGCATGTTCCACGTCATTTGCTCAGGAAAGACCACCCACTTTTCCTTTCTTGAAAGCTGAAGAAAATATCTTGTCCTCAAAAGTCTCTGAGCTACTCTCAAGCACCAGCTGGCTTGCAAATGCTGTATGTTTGGTTTTGGTTGAGATGTTTGAATTCTCCATTGAAATATTTAGTAACTATTCCTAACCGCTTTGTGCTTGCTTGCTTACTTGCTTAATTTTTTTTTTTTTTTCAGAAAAAAAATGTGGCTCTGTGGCCCAGGCTGGCCTTGAACTCACTATGTAGTAAGGCTAGCCTCAAACTTGTAGCAAACCTGCCTCCATCCCTGGAGTGCTAAGATTCCAGGAGTGCACTGACACACCTTGTGACCGCCCTCAGCAGACCAGGGTTTGATCGCCACTGAGAGATGAGAAATGGGAACCAAATGCCAGGGCACGGATGAGCTAAGGAACCCCCACCCTGACCTCCGTGTCAGGCCAGTAGAAGGAAACATTTTTTGCATATATTAATGTGTGTGTGTGTGTGTGTGTGTGTGTATGTGTGTTTGTATGTGTGTGAGTGAGATACAGAGACAGAGAATGTAATGTTTGGGCTCGCACATGCTACTACACGCCTGTGGAGGTCAGAAGACAACTTGCAGCTGACCATGTGGGTCCCAGGAACTGAACTCAGGTCTTCAGGCTTGGCGGCTAGTGCCTTTACCCACTGAGCCACCTTGCTAGTCCAGAAAATAAGTCTCTTGTGGAGGCAGAACTGAGCGGACAGGAACTTGGTTCTCAAGGCACAGCAGCCCCACAAGGGCATAAAAGTTTGGTCCTTGCATTCTCCCTCCTGAGCTGCCAGTCCTGGGACCACTGAAGGGCACGTGGAGGCCAGGTCAGGAGGGCATGTCTGATTGAGAAGGTCATGAAAACACAGTGTTGCTTTTACTCTCTCTGACATAGGACAACCTACCCAGGAGAGGAGGGGTGTTTGCCATGAAATCCTTCATAATTTTAATATCTTTCTTTGTACACTTACCCTTACACATTGCTCCTTTAGTGTATTATCATTTCCTACAGTTTTTATATTTAGTCTGGAAAGCTTTCCACTGTACCATATGCACCAATAAACATTTCTTTATTCTCGACTGCATTCCTTGTGCTAGGTGGTAGTAGTGCATGTTTTTAACCTCAGCACTGGGGAGGGCAGAGGCAGGGGGATCTCTGAGTTTGAGGCCAGCCTTATTTACAGAGTGAGTTCTAGGAACACCAGGGCTACACAAAGAAACTGTGTTTAAAAAAAAAATTCCCTGTTATGCAATGATGCTAGCAGTATGTTGCCATTTCTTGGACTGCTAAAAAAAAATACTGTAATCAGTATCTTTGCACATATTGCTGTGGGCATACTTCTAAGTCTCTCTATAGGAGAGATCCCTGAGCCCGAAAATACAACAGTCTCTGAGCTCTAAAACTCACAGATCCCTGTGCTCAAACCCACCAATGCCTGAGCTCAACATCCCACCAGTCCCTGAACTCAAAATCTTCTGCTCAGATGTAGCCTGTGGTAGCTCACTAACCAATTGGTTTCCCATAGTGAGGGAAACAAGGACTGTTTCTAACAGGAACTCAATGGCTGGCTCTTTGGCCTCCCCACCCCCCAAGGGAGGAGCAGTCCTGTTAGGCCACAGAGGAGAGCTTTGCAGCCAGTCCTGAAGATACCTGATAAAACAGGATCAGATGAATGGGGAGGAGGTCCCCCCTATCAGTGGACTTGTAAAGGGGCAGGGAGGAGACCAGGGAGGGAGGGAGGGACTGGGAGGGAATGAGGGATCGAGACACGGCTGGGATACAGAGTTAATAAAATGTAACTGATAAGAAAAAAATAAAATACAAAAAAAAAAAATCCTGCCAATTCCTGGGCTTGGCTTGAAATCCTGCCAATACCCACCATGGATAACTCCACCCTGAAAAACTCCTCCCCCAAGAAACTCAATATAAGTCTGCCTCCTGCATAGCTCCCAGCTGCTTCTCGCCAGAGCAGAGGCCCGTGCCTCGTTGTGCTTTTCCTAATCTCTTGTGTGGGCTTTGTTGTATGGTAGGACTTTGTGGTATTCCTTGGCATCTGACTGCCAGCATATCTTTCCCG
>NW_026592269.1:0-2618 GCF_907164565.1 Psammomys obesus | reverse complement strand
CATGAATGTTGTAGGCTTTTTTTCCTAAGTTGTGTGTGTGTGTGTGTGTTATGCACACATATGTTCACACATGTGGGTAGCTGTATACCTGTGTACACATGCATATGGAAGTCAGAGACTGATGTCAGCTGTCTTCCCCAATTGCTCTCCTCCTTAAGTATTGGAGCAGAGTTTCTCATTTAAACCCAGAGCTCAACCACCCAACTCACAGCCAGCTTGCTTTGGGATCCTCTGTCACTGTCTCCCAGACACTGGGATTATAGGCAAAACTCCACATCTGTATGCAATTTACATGTGGATCTGGGGATCCGAACTCAGATCCTCATGCTTGTATGGAAACCACATTACTCACTGAGCCATCTATCTCCCCAGGCTATGAATGTTGACTTCCAGCTGTGACATTTTATTATACTCTTGCAAAGAGGTCGCCACTGAGGGAAGCTAAGTACACAAGAGAGCTTGTTTCATTATTTGTGGGAACTGCACATGAATCTATAATTCTCTCAGTAGAAATTTTAATTTTAAAGAGAAGCTAGTCATTTAAAACTGAGATAAGTTCAGCCAAATTGCTTATCATCCGTTTGCAGGATTTACTTTGGTCATATGCATGCAAATCCTTCAGTGCTGTACTAGGAGAGACGTGCAGAACCATAAACACATTTGGCAGAGAGTAAGTAGTTTACTTCCAACATAGAAGGGCTGGAAGAGACTTAAACAAAGGGCCATTGTGGGACAGCTAGATACTATTGCTCTTTATTCCCAGTAAAATCTTCATGGTTCAACTTATTTACATTTAATTCACTTCGAGTAAGATGGGACTTTTCCACAGTGAAATCTAAGTTTCAAAATGACAGTAAAGGACGTTTCCAGGTTGTTGCACTAATACCCAGGAAGGAAATCATCAGCTTTGAATCTTCTCATTGTATTTATTGTGCTGAGCACTGCGAGCAAATAAGATAGGAGATGGACTTTTAAACTGCTTGATAATAGTTTCCTAGAGGAGAACTGAATAAATTTTAAGAACTAATATGATAAAAATTGAACTACAGTGTATTAGCTATGATTATAGGAAAAAAAAAAAAAAAACAGATGATTCACCATAACCCAGAAGAGAGCAATAGTGTTAGTAAGCCCTAGTGAGCCCTTTGTGCCTGCCAGTATGTGTGTGTGTATGTGTGTGTGTGTGTATGTGTGTGTGTGTGTATGTGTGTGTGTGTGTGCATGCGTGTGGTGTTTAATTGTTTATGTGTTTATGTTCATGAAATTGGTCCAGGTTGGGTAAGAATAAAAAACTTCAGTGTGCAGCAGAAGGCAGGACCACACTCATTCCATCAAAGTGGCATTGTTCACAGGAGTGTGTGTCTATGCTGCACCCTCACTTAGATGACCAAATTACACCTTACTTGCAAATCACTAGCCCATTTACCTCTGAGGATTTAGGGATACTTAAAACTCACTTCCAACAAGCAAGAGTGGTCCCTCAAAAGGAAGACAATGTAGCTAGTCCTGGTGAAACCTGATAGGCTAAGGGTCAGATGGAAGAGGTGGTGGACCTCCCCTATCAGTAGACTGGGAGAAGGGCGTGGGAGGAGAAGAGGGAAGAAGGGCAGGATTGGAAGGGTATGAGGGAGGGGGCTACAGCTAGGATACAAAATGAATAAATTGTAATTAATAAATTAATTCATTAATTCTTTAAAAACAGAGTGGTGGCTCACCACTGATGTGGAAAGATTACCACATGTTCGAGACTAGCCTAGCTTTTTAGTGAGTACCCAGCCAGGCTTGCAAAATGGAGCCCTATCTCAAAATCAAACAATAATAAGCATAAGTTGGGACTGAAGCTGAGAGAGATAGAGAAGAGGGGAAACTTCTAATCAGTCAAGATTGGTCCAGAGCAAACACTCAGCAATTTTCGCAGTACAAACCCCTTAGGAGCTAGGAAGCACTCAGCTTCTCAGATTTGGAATTATCTGCTTATCACAGAAAGCTCCTGTCTATGAAGCAGTACCATAAGGTTCAAACAAGAATGTATTTTCTAAAAGATAACATAATGGGGTATTGTATATATATTATATTTATTATTATATGTTATTATATAATAATATATTAATAATATTATATATTAATATATTATGTATTATTATAATATATATTATATATTATATAATAATATATTAATAATTAATATATTATGTTATTGATATAATATATTATTATATAATATATACTATATTATAATATTAATAATATATTAATGTATTAATATGTTGATATATAATATATACTATATATTAATATATAATTTATTATATATAAAATTTTTATTTTTTTATATTAATTACAGGTTATTTACTTTGTATCCCCCCTGTAGCCTCCTTCCTCATTCCCTCCCAATCCTACCCTCCCTCCCTCATCTCCTCCCTGCCTCTCTCTAAGTCCATCTTATGGTTCCATCTGACCCTAGTTTATCAGGTCGGTGAACTTAAATTGACAGAATTGTCTATGTAACCATGTGAGTGGATGCCTAAAGAATACCGGTAGGTCTATTTTTTTAATAGCCAATGAGTCCATTTTTTTTTTCTGCATGTATGTACATGGATATGGAACCAGAGAAAGAA
>NW_026592268.1:0-10110 GCF_907164565.1 Psammomys obesus | reverse complement strand
AGAAGAATAACCTAATAAAGTGGACAAAGACTATTGACCATTTTTTTTAGAGGAAAATAACATTAATTTCTTATATTTTGAAACAAGTAGGAAATATCAATCAGACCTGAATATGAAACAGAACATGGCTGATGAGGTGCTGCATCCCTGTAGCTCTTGCTTTGTGAGCATTCGGAGCAGAGTTCAGATGCCCGGAATCCATGGAAAAGCAGAATGGGCATGGTGGACCATCTGTAATCCCAGTGTGCAGGAAATAGGCAAGGCATCCCTGAAGCAAGAGGTTAAGCAAACTGGCTGGCATGGCAAGCCTCCATTTGGGAGAGACACCCTGTCTCGGTCTATACAATCAAGAGTGATCAAGGACGACCACAGCATTGACCTTGTCCCTGAACACTCACATACATGAGCACCCACATCACATGTGCACATATATGAAAAGTAAGTGCCAGAAATATATAATTACAAAAATCTTTAATATCCACAATAATAATTCCATGAGAAAAATACATACATTCTTCATTTCTCACCATCCCTAAGGAATTAGACATTGCTAATGTCATCAAAATAAAAATCTTATAAAGAAATATACTCGTTACATGTGAATTTATTCAAGGAATGAAATGATAGGAAATATATTATAACACATAGAACAATACAAATCAATATTAAGAATAGGTATTAAAATGCATAATGACTAATTTAATCTGAGATTGAAAACTAAATATGTTAAATAGCAGAAAAATATATTAAGAATACATAGCGTCTACAAAATTTATAAAAGTAAATAATAAGCATTGCAAATATAAAAAAGTATTCTTAACAAATTTAATTTTAATGAAATACCAGAAAAGTAAAACTATACAATGACCCAAAATGTAAAGATTAAAAAAAAACAAAAACAAACAATAAGCTGTTTTGTGGCAATAAATCTACAATAGAAATTGCCATGCAGCTGTTTTGAAGAAAGAACTAATTTCCATACCCACGCATGAGAAAAAAAAAATCCCAAAGGCAAATAGTTTCAGCTCTAGCAGGTCAGATCCAATATATTCTAAGGGCAATTTTTTTCCCCCGGTGTGTGCTATCCTAGGAGTGTGAACCAAAAATGCTGGGATGGGGAAGACAAGGCCCTGTGGCAAGTGCATCAACTATGAATGACTATTTTCCTGTTCTTGAAGGCGTGAGTAGTGCCCCATGGAAGTGTCCAGTCCCTCCCAATTCCTTCTATCTGCTCCTTCCACTTTCCTATCAGCCCCCTATTAACTCTCCAAGTACCTGCCTCAGCAGATGCTGTCCTGGCTTTCACCAATCCCTTTGACTCCACCTAATCCCTGTTCTTGTCTCTGCTCAGTTTCTCCCTCCCCATACCTGGCTGCAGATTTCTCTGTCCTTAGGTATGGCTTTCCTTTCTCCTAACAGTATCTGGCCTTCATCATCTCTCTGGCAGTTTCCTTACCTCTCCAGCCTTTTTTCTCATAGAATGTGTTCTGTTCTTTGATATTTAGAACCGAAATGGATTCGAGAAATTGTCTTTTACAAAGGTAGTCAGATCCTGAGCTGGTTTTCTCACTGTGCTAGAATTTGCATAAAAGTAATTGAGGGGAGGAATGGTTTCTTGTGGCTCACACTTTCAAACGTATTTTAGTCTATCAGGGTAGGGTAAGGATGACACAGGAACCGCGGGAGTGTGTGGGAACTCCTCACATGGTGGTAGAGAGAGGCAGGTTTGAACCAGGAGCAGATCCTCTTTTCTCTATTGTTCTACCAGTCAATTGCCATGTCTGAAATGCCCCTCAGGCTTCTGTGGACTGAAGTCCTCAAAACATGAGTCTGTATAAGGTGTTTCATATTGAAACCGTAGCAAACACTAGTAATGTAACATTAATTAAATCCACCAAAATATTTGTGTTTTTTTTTTAAATAAAAAATCTAAAATAGCGCTGAAACCCTGAACAATTCCTTGCGACACAATCATTGGGCAAATGAAATCATGCTAGAATTAGTATAGCAAAGTGTCATTTAACATTTATGTCCTGTTTGTAAACAGACTAACTCAACACAATGTTATTTTTCTTCACATACACACATACATTATATACTTTTTTTTTCTCTTCTGGAAATCCAGAGATACTGCTCCTGTTTTTCAGATGATGTGTTTGTTTGTCGGGTTTTCTATTTTATTTTATTTTGAGAAAGAGGTAAGTAAATTGATAGTTCAAAACTGAGAACATGGTACATTACTCCTTGGGCATTAGACTCCAAAACCAAAGATGAAACAACCTATAAGCTTCAATGAAAACAGAGTTAAGTATATATTTTTTTTTTAAATCAAGGAGTGAAAAAGAAACTACTATTGGTTTTTATAAAATAAAAAGCAATATAAATGTGATCATCAGTTAAGTAATGCTCATTATATTTCATAATGCATGTAATTTTTCAAATATTCATCATCTAGCTTTCTACTGCCTTGTTAAAAGGGAATTTACCCAAGCCAGAGAATTCAGAGCTCAAGAAAATAAGGGCTACGACTAGGAAATACATAAGGAGATTTGCCTTTAAAGTTAATGTGGAAGATTTAAAGAGTTAAATATTTTAAAATCTTAGTAACTTAAAATTTGAAAAATAATCTGAATCATGTTTTTGTTTGGAAGTAAATATTTGATGGAAACCAAAGGAAAGACTTAGGAATTAAAGTCTTCTGTACTTAGGGTATAAGAAAAACCAGCAGAAACAAATCTAAATAGCTCATTTGTTTCAGGCATTATAAATTTGTCTTAGTCACCTTATTTGATTAATCCAGGTCAAAATCTGTTTTTTGAAGCACAAATTCAAATTTCATAGGCTGGAGCTCTTGTCATCTCTTAAAGGAATTGATACATCTAATATTTCTTTATTCTTCCAAGCCAGTTCCCAGGCAACAGCCACCAGTGATTAAAGCATGATGATGTCTTGATTTCAATATGTAAATTATGTATTTAAGGCCTATTTCCAAGGAGCTGGTGCCTCATTCCTCAGAAAAATATTTGTGTTCACTGGATTTAATGGAAGGTTCCTGTTTCAATGCACTCCCAAATACCTGAGTTAATATGTCAGGAACAGAGACAGCTTTCAATCTAGATAGAGGTTAGTAAATTAACAGGTTGCTAAATAAATTACATCTATGGTTTAGAAAAAAAAAAAAGAGCAGCAACTTCAAAGCAGTCATTTGAAAGGGTGATATATTGATTCTGTTGTTGAAGTAGATTTAAATGAACAAAATACAACAGAAATCAATACCTCCTTTCATTTCAGACTCTGCCTTTAAGAGCATCATTCAGTTCTTCGAAGTTTGGCTACTTCATTCCAGGCATGTCTCTAACAGTTGCTGTCTTAGTTAATGGAACATAGTGCAGGATGGCAGAAGAGAGAGAGGAGATTCTCAATCGCTGAGACCTTCCTGCACGCCAAGATCCGCTCCTAAAGCCCACCCAGACAGAGGAAGGGTGGATGGTGGTGCCAAATGCTGACACTGTGTCTTAAGCCCAAGTTCAGACCAGACAAAATAATCAGCCTTTTATTAGGAACAAACATGTTGATTTTTACCTTCAATTTTTCAGGAGGGCGAAGCTTAAATGTTCATGACATCAAAAAGTTTTCGTTATTATTAATCCATTAAGAAATCAGAGAATTAGTAGGCCCTGCCTCACTAAAGGGACGATTACATCATAAAACAACTTACATCCTACCTGCTTCTGTTCTCTGTAAAAAAAAAAAAAAAAAAAAAGCCCATAGCCTGTCTGACCTCACATAATACATTTCCTCTCTCCCTCTTTCTTTTCCTCCCCACTTTTCTTCCTCCTTTCTTCCCTCCTTTCCTTCTTTCTCTCTTCTGTTTCTGGGATTTAATTATGTAGAACAGACTGGCTTCAAACTCACTATATAACCCAGGCTGACTTCAAATTCTCCATCCCACTGCCCCTGCTTCCTACCCACGTCCTTGGACGCCTTTATTTCCTAAAACGTTTTTTAAACAAATAGTCTTTAAAAAATTCATTGGAAAGTTCCTTAATGTCCCTTGAAAGTATATTTTACATCATCAAAATACTTATTTTTACACTTATACTGTATCTGAAATATCAAGATTATATACCAAAAATTAAGAATGTTAATTTTCATTAGCCAAGAAATATAATAAAATTTAATTTTAAAATATTTGCCACAACTTGCAAAAATTATTGCTCACAGTATTTTATTTTGAGAGTCTAAATTTTTCTTACATAATTGAAAAGACATAATAAACACCCCTTGGAAGAAATGTGTTTTATTTTTAGTAACTCTACAACTTAATTTTTTTCCATTTGTTTTCTTAAAGAAAAGTTCAGTCAAGTGCATTAGCTTGTTTCCATAATAACTCAAATGAAAATAACTAGCTAAAGGCAAAAAAAAAAAAAATGTGTACAAACAGAAAGGGAGTGCAGGACAGCTCAGTTGCTAAAGGTGCTGGCCACCAAGCCTGGTGACTTAAATTCAGTCTCCTGGATATACAGAGTAGAAGGAAATACTGAGTCCTACAATTTAGTTAGCCTTTGCCTGCTATGGACATGTTAAATACATGTGTATATGCAGCCATATATACTCACAAGAAAATGTAAAAACAAAAATGTTTAAGAGAAGAGGGCTGGAGAGATGATTCAGCTTAGGAGTGCTTACTGTTCTTGCAGAGGACCTGAGTTCAGTTTCCAGCACCCATGTCAGGCATCTGACAACCCTCTGTGACTCTAGATGCAGAGGCTATGACACCCATTGGCCTCCACAGCATCTATATGCAAGTGGTACATGCACACACACATACACACATATACATATGTTAAAAATAAATAATATTTCAAAAGAAAAATCAATGAAATATTAATAATATTTATAATAAGACACATTACTTTTAAAAAATATTCCTCTACAGAGAGTTCTCTGTTTAGCTCTGTTCCCCATTTTTTATTTGGATTACTTGGTTTGCTGCTTTTTGGCTTCTTTAGTTCTTTATATATACTGGATATTAGCCCTCTGTCAGATAAAGGGTTGGTGATGATTCTTTCCCAATCTGTAGGCAGTCGTTTTGTTTTGATGATAGTGTCCTTTGCTTTACAGAAGCTTTTCAGTTTCATGAGGTCCGAATTATTGATTGTTGCTCTTAGAGCCTGTGTTGTCGGTGTTCTGTTCAGGAAGTTGTCTCCTGTACCAATGAGTTCTAGGGTTTTCCCCACTTTTTCTTCTAACTGATTTAATGTGTCTGGTTTTATTTTGAGGTCTTTGATCCACTTGGACTTTAGTTTTGTGCAGGGTGATAAATGTGAATCTATTTTCATTTTTCTACATGTAGACATCCAGTTACACCAGCACCATTTGTTGAAGATGCTATCTTTTTTCCATTGTATGGTTTTGGCATCTTTGTCAAAGATCAGGTGTTCATAAGTGTGTGGGTTTATTTCTGGGTCTTCCGTTTGGTTCCATTGATCCACCATTCTGTTTCTATGCCAGTACCATGCAGATTTTTATTACTGTTGCTCTATAGTACAGCTTAAGATCAGGGATGGAGATATCTCCAGAAGATCTTTTATTGTAGAGGATTGTTTTAGCAATTCTGGGTTTCTTGGTATTCCATATGAAGTTGAGAATTTTTCTTTCCAGGTCTGTAAAGAATTGTGTTGGTAATTTGATGTGAATTGCATTGAATCTGTAGATTGCTTTTGGTAAGATGGCATTTTTACAATGTTAATGCTGCAAAGCCATGAGCATGGGAGATCTTTCCATCCTCTCATATCTTCTTCTATTTCTTTCTTCAGATACTTGAAATTTTTTTCATACAAGTCTTTGAATTGCTTGGTTAGGGTAACACCAAGGTACTTTGTGTTATTTGTGGCTATTGTGAAGGGTGTTGTTTCCCTAATTTCTTTCTCAGCCCTTTTCTCTTTTGTATACAGGACAGCTACTGATTTTTTTTTTGAGTTAGTTTTGTATCCAGCCACTTTGCTGAAGGTGTGTATCAGCTGTAGGAGTTCCCTAGTGGAGTTTTGGGGGTCACTCACATATACTATCATATCATCTGCAAATAGTAATAATTTGACTTCTTCCTTTCCAATTTGTATCCCCTTGATCTCCTTCATCTGTCTTATTGCTCTAGCAAGGACTTCCAGAACTATGTTGAAGAGTATGGAGAGAGTGGGCAGCCTTGTCTTGTCCCTGATTTCAGTGGGATTGCTTTAAGTTTCTCTCCGTTCAGTTTGATGTTGGCTATAGGCTTGCTGTATATTGCCTTTACTATGTTTAGATATGTGCCTTGTATCCCTCATCTCTCCAATACTTGAAACTTGAATGGATGTTGGATTTTGTCAGATGCTTTTTCAGCATCTAGGGAGATTATCATGTGTGTTTTTTTTCTTTCAGTTTGTTAATATAGTGGATCACATTGATGGATTTCCATATATTGAACCACCCCTGCATACCTGGGATGAAGCCTACTTGGCCGTGTTGGTGATATCTTTGATGTGTTCTTGTATTCAGTTTGCAAGTATTTTGTTGAGTATTTTGGCATCAATGAATGGGGAAGAAAGCTAAACAGAGAACTCTCTGAAGAGGAATATTGAATGGCAGAGAAACACTTAAAGAAATGATCAGCGTCATTAGCCATCAGGGAAATGCAAATCAAAACGACCCTGAGATTTCACCTCACACCCATCAGAATGGCCAAGATGAAAAACTCAAGTGACAACACATGCTGGAGAGGTTGTGGAGAAAGGGGAACCCTTCTCCACTGCTGGAGGGAATGTAAACTTGTACAACCACTCTGGAAATCAATCTGGCGCTTTCTCAGACAACTAGGAATAGCGCTTCCTCAAGATGCCATACCACTCCTAGCCATATATTCAAAAGAGACTCAAGTACACAATAAGTACATATGCTCAACCATGTTTGTAGCAGCTTTATTTGTAATAGTCAGTAGCGGGAAACAGCCCAGATGCCCCTCAACTGAAGAATGGATGCAGAAATTGTGGTACATCTACACAATGGAGTATTATTCTGCAATGAAAAATAAGGAAATCATGAAATTTGCAGATAAATGGTGGGACCTGGAAAGGATCATCCTGAGTGAGCTGTCCCAGAAGCAGAAAGACACACACGGTATATACTCACTCATATAGACATATAACATAAGATAAACCTACTAAAATCTGTACATCTAAAGAAACTAATCAAGAGAGGGGACTTTGACTAAAATGCTCAACCCCCATCCAGAAAGGCAAAAGGATGGACATCAGAAGAAGAAGAAAACAGGAAACAACCTAGAAACCTGCCATAGAGGGCCTCAGAAAGGCTCTGTCTTGCAGACTCTCAAATCAGATGCTGAGTCTTATGACCAACTCTTGGGCAGAGTACATGGAATCTTATGTAAGAAGTGGGAAATAGTAAAATCTGGAGAGGACAGGAACCCCACAAGGAGAGCAACAGAACCAAATTTGAACATAGGGGTCTTCCCAGAGACTCATACTCCAACCAAGTACTGGGCATGGAGGTAACCTAGAACCTCGGCACAGATGTAGCCCAAGGCAGTTTAATGTCCAAGTGGGTTACATAGTAATGGAACAAAGGACTGCCTCTGACATGAACTGATTGGCCTGTTCTTTGATCACCTCCCCCTGAGGGGAGAGCAGCCTTACCAGGCCACAGAAGATGACAATGCAGCCACTCCGAATGTGATCTGATAGACTAAGATCAGAAGGAAGGAGAGGAGGACCTCCCCTATCAGTGGACTTGGGGAGAGGCATGCGTGAAGTAGGAGGAGGGAGGGTGGGACTAGGAGGGGAGGAGGGAGAGGCTTATGGGGGGATACAAAGTGAATAAAGTGGAATTAATAAAATAAAATTAAAAAAATAAATGCAAAAAAATATTTCATAGATTGGTAGTTTTTGGTTTGTTTTTTTTTTTTAATTTGTAAGATATTGATTACTGTGCATGTGACTTAAAGATCTGGGTTACAGCCATCCTTCACTACAGATCGAAGGAATCTGAAACCTCCTTCCCATCTCCATACATATGCTGAGCATACATAAGTGCAGGCAGAACACTCAGACACATAAAAGAAATACATCTTAAAAATGTAACCATGAACAGGAAACAGAAAGACCTGGTAGTTGAGATGGAGTTGTCCGTTAATCTCCCATCTTCCGCTAAGAAAATCTCCAGTCTTGAGCCTCTGTTGCATTATTTGCAAAATTGTGAAAGTAGGAGATTTTTGGTTTTACCTTTGTTTTCTGGAGGGTATAAGTTATTTGATCTAATCTACTAGCACTTTTCCAGAACTGTAGGCCAGAGAGTACCAACAAATAAAATTTGGCAACACTACACACAAACACACACACATACAAACACACACACACACACACACACACACACTCACACACACACATACACACACACAAACATATGCACTAGTTGCCAGCTAACCTGACATCTGGTTGATCTAGTTCTGGTTGATCTACTGCCTACAAGGACTTCATCATTGCTTGAGGGGATTATAATTCAGTTCCATAAATAAATAATGACCTGCTTGTCTTGCTGTTCTTGGAACATGAGATAAACCGAAGAGAGACTCAGAGAATAAACAAACTAGCAACAGAATGGTCAATCAGTACCATAACTGACTCCTTTTTTAAATCCCAGGTTTTTAAGTAGCCCCTGATAAATGGCCTTTAAGTAGCTTTAATGGTTAGCAAAGTGAAAGATAGAGAAAAAAAAATGTGGCCCACAGTACCTTGATCTTTTCTGTGTGTGTGTGTGTGTGTATGGGTGCCAGAGAGAGAGAAAGAGAGAGAGAGATTATAACTTCAGAAGGAAAACTGCTGACAACTGACTGGTTATTCCATCAACCTTCTTTGTGAAAAAGAAAAACCCAGTGTGAGTTGCAACATAAAGATATCATTGGAAAAGATAGGTTCACTCAAGGTCATGCCAGCAAAGCAGATGTTAAGGAAATCTAGAGCAATATAATAAAGTTGTAAAAATGAATTTTATTTATAAACTATTGCAAGAGAGGGCAAAAAACCCACTAGAAAATTGGAAGCAATTGAATAGAACCACGGAGTATGGAAATGTATAGCCAACAAGCAGACTGGTGATGAGGATACTGTGGAGGGGTGATACAGAGAGTGGGGTACCACTAGAAGGTCCAAGTTCCATTTTACAGGTTCGTGTTCTTCTTAATAAAACTTTTAAAAACAGAGGAGGGACCTCAAGGGTAACTCATTGGCATTAGTGAGGAGAATGTGTTGAAGCTCAACAGAGGAAAGGGACAGAAAGTTACACCTTTACAGAGTAAACAAGAAGATAAGCTTTAGAGAACAAGAAGAGCACAGAGGGAAAGAAAGGCCAGGTGCCCAGCAGTCTTAGCCCTTGTGATGTGTATTAAAGGAATATAAAGCTGCCCTCTTCCCACAATGGCATGGGTTTTGTGTGTAAATACAGTACTCCATCGTTCAGATCAAACAGAGAGAGCATATTGATGTTAATAGTATGTGTTGTAGCCTTGTAGTGAGCAGAAATTCCCCGGCTATGAACTGAAACTCAACATGTGTCTAAGAGAGGAAAGATGCAAAACTAATCGTGTTTATGGTTATTAGTCCACGTTATAGCTTTACAGCCATGAAGGAAAAGCTAACACTAGTTCACCTTTTAATTTGGCCAGATGTGAGCTGGTAAGGAATAGCTCACCAAGCTCACTGTGATCACTTTACCATTTAGCTTTGCCGCCAGTTTAAAGCTCTATCACTTGAGAATCTTTAACTCTGCAATTAGTGGCATACAGCCTGTAGACCTTCATCCCTTTCACTGAGGCCAGAGCTGGTTAATTTTTAATCTGGTCATGGAAGGCCAGTTGAAAAGGACTCAGTTACAAGTTGATTGCTATTTTCTCTGTTTCCATGTTTGAAATCTTAGCCATAGATCATGGCATTTTTCCTAAAGGAGGCTTAAAGTGTCATTATTTTCTATTTCTCAAATGAAAAGGAAATGGCTGCAGAGGGTCTTTTCATTTTTCTTCTTCTTCTTCTTCTTCTTCTTCTTCTTCTTCTTCTTCTTCTT
>NW_026592267.1:0-7711 GCF_907164565.1 Psammomys obesus | reverse complement strand
CTCTCTCTCTCTCTCTCTCTCTCTCTCTCTCTCTCTCTCTCTCTCTCATTTGTTCCACAGTCTAATACACAGGGCTACATAAGACCAACTTCCTTCACACATACAACTTTCTTGGAGCTCATCCCCCTCTTCTCACTTCCCATCCATTATCCCCTTTGTTTTCTTAGAAGTTTCTTTTCTGTTTTAATGCCATCTGAATATTTAAGATTTTATATATCTATAAAATGTAAGACTTATATTAGAAAAAAACAGGTAATGTTTGTCTTTCTGAGACTCAGTTTGAATAATATGATTATCTCTAATTATATCCATTTTTTTTCTTGAAAAGAATTGCTTGAGTACAGAAAGTTTATGTGTGCAATTAAGTATTGTGTTGTTTGTTTGTTTGTTGTTGTTGTTAAAATAGAGTCATCTGGGAAGAGGAAATCTCAATTAAGAAAAAGCTTTCATATCCATTCTTCAGTTGAGGGACATCTGGGTTGTTTCCAGATTCTGGCTATTACAAATAAAGCTACTACAAACATGGTTGAGCAAATGTCCTTGTTGTATACTTGAGCATATTTTGGATATGCATAGGAGTGGTATAGCTGGATCTTGAGGTAGCACGATTCCTAATTGTCTGAGAAAGTGCCTGATTAATTTCTAAATTGGTTGTACAAGTTTACATTCCAACCAGCAATGGAGGAGGGGTCCTCTTGTTTCACCTCCTCTCCAGCATGTGTTGTCACTTGAGTTTTTTATCTTAACCATTCTGATGAGTGTCAGGTGAAACCTCAGGGTGGTTTTGATTTGCATTTCCCTGACTAAGGATGTTGAGCAGTTAAGTGTTTCTCTGCCATTCAGTATTCCTCTATTGAGAATTCTCTGTTAAGTTCTGTACCCCACTTTTAAATTGGATTGCTTGATTTGTTGCTGTTTAACTTCTTAAGTTCTTTATATATTGTGGATATTAGCTCTCTGTAAGATAAGGGATTGGTGAAGATCCTTTTCCAGTCTGTAGGCTGTCGTTCTGATGACAGTGTCTTTTGTGTTACAGTGTCTTTTCCAGTTTCATATGGTCCCATTTATTGTTTGTTGATCTTAGAGCCTGAGCTATTGGTGTTCTGTTCAGGAAGTTGTCTCCTGTGCCAATGAGTTCAAGGCTCTTCTTTATCTTCTAACAGGTTCAGTGTGTCTGGTACATTTACACAATGGAATACTACTCAACAATTAAAAAGAGGAAAATCATGAAATTTGTAGGCAAATTGATGGAACTAGAAAAGACCATCCTGAGTGAGGTATTCCAGAAGCAGAAAGACACACATAGCATATAATCACTTATAAGTGGATATTAGACGTATAATATAGGATAAACATACTAAAATTTGTACACCTAAAGAACCTAAGCAAGAAGAGGACACTGGGTAAGATGCTCAATCCTCATTCAGAAAGGCAAATGGGGCAGAGGACCTCTGAAAGACTCTACCCATCAGGGTATCAAAGCAGATGCTGATACTCATAGCCCAAATTTGGGCAAAGTGCAGGGAATCTTATGAAAGAAGAGGGAGATAGAAAGACCTGGAGAGGACAGGAGCTCTACAAGGAGAGCAACAGAACCAAAAAAATCTAGGCCCATGGGTCTTTCCTTAGACTGATATTCCAACCAAGGAGTATGCATGGAGATAATCTAGAATCCCTGCACAGACATAGCCCATGGCAGCTCAGTGTCCAAGTTGGTGTCCTAGTAAGGGGAACAGGGGCTGCCTCAGGCATGAACTCAGTAGCTGGCTCTTTGATCACCTCCCCCTGAGGTGGGGGTGGGGGAGTGCAGCCTTACCAAGCCACAGAGGAAGACAGTGCAGACAGTCCTGATGAGAACTGATAGGCCAGGGTCAGATGGAATAGGAGGAGGACCTACCCGATCAGTGGACTGGGGGAGGAGCATAGGAGAAGACTGAGGGAGGGCAATATTGGGAGGGGACAAGGGAGCGAGATACAGCTGGGATACAAAGTGAATAAATTGTAATACCTGATAAACCAGGGTCAGATGAAAGGGGAAGAGGTCCTCCCCTATCAGTGGACTTGGGAAGGGGCAGGGAGGAGATGAGGGAGGGAGGGTGGGGTTGGGAGGGAATGAGGGAGCAGGATACAGCTGGGATACAAAGTTAATAGACTGTAAGTAATATTAAGAAAAATAAATAAATAAATAAATAAATAAATAAATAAATAAATAAATAAGGAGAAAAGATATACAAGGCACTTACAAAAAAGAAAGAAAATAAAATTATTCCATCCAATTGGACTGTAGGCATGTCTGGGATCACTTTCTTGGTTAAGGATTGATATGACAGGCCCAGAACAAGGAAAACAATACCACACCTGACCTGCTAATTCCGTGTTGTATAACAAAACAGTCCCAGCGTGCCCTGGGATGCAAGCCAGTAAGTAATATTCCGTCATATTCTCTGCTTTAGTTCCTGCCTCCAGGTTCTTGCTTGAGTTCCTGCCCTGACTTCCCTCCATGATTCTGTTTGTGATGAGTGGACCAAATGAATCCTTCCTACCCAACTTTCTTTTTGTCATGGTTTTTCCCTTCAGCAATAGAAAGCAAACTAAAGCAGGTGCTGAGTTCTAGAAAAATAGAAAGTAATTTTGGTGACTTTTCTGAGCCAGATGAAATGATCAGCAGTAAATTAATTTGTCCCATTGGATGGATGCACTAAATGATATGAGTGGAAACCATAATATCTGAGAATAAGACTATATATAATAAATGCATCCCACATCTCCCCTTAAGGCATCAAAATCTTATTCATCTGAATCACTCATTAATATCAACAGGCATCTACTGAGCACTTAACACAAGCCAGGCATAATTTTAGGAGTGATTGCAAAGAGATAAATATCGTAGATATGGATATGGGATAATTTGCCTCTCCATCTGATAGTTTTCCCAAAGTAGGTACTCACTAAGCATTTGTTGAATTAATTATTTAAAAAATGATCAACGCAACATTTCAGAATGCTCTGTTAGAGGGCTGAAATAATTACCAAGAGGTGATGGGACTAACAATATTTTATGTTATAGTGGGCTTTCTGGATTCCAAAAGCTGCCCTGGGTGTATTTTGGCTTTTTCTTAGAGAGATAAAAACCTCATGCACAGATTTGCTTCTACTGTTCATTAATTCCTTAGCTAAATACTAAAACACCTAGAACAATGCCAAATACCAAAGGAACAGTCAATTATATGCTACTTAATGAGGGCAACAACAATAAAAGCTACAAGTCTGGAAAATGAATAGTAATGATATGATCCCATTTTAACAAGCTGGATGGCTCTTCAAAATTACTACATGCCTCAATTTGCTCATCCTCTCCCTTTTTCTCTCTCAATCCTTTTTCTCAACCCCCCTTTCTTTCTCTTTCTCCTCTCTTCCTCTTTCTTCCACTTCTCTCCTCACTTTTTAATATTCTAAAGATGTTTCCTAAAGTAATCGGGGGAGTTGTTGCTGCATTTTGAAGTTCTAATTCATTTACTGATAATAGATTTTTGAAAGATACATGTAGCAATCAGGACACATAAAGACCAATATGTGTGAATTTGTAGCAAGGGAGTATCAATCGGTCAGTTTACAGACTATAAAATTTTAGTGGTATAAAATGGTTCACAATTGATGAATCATGATGAAATACTTTCTATGCAATGAAAGAATACAGATGCAATACAAATCACACAATAGATTTTCTAGCCAAATATAAGAAATAAATATTTCTATAAATACAAAAATACAAGACAAGTAAAATGTGTAAATAATATGTATCAAGTAGAACATAAAATATTAGAAGGGTTAGAAGGCACTTACTGAGCTCCTCCCTTCTAAATACAAAACTTCAAATTGTGGGACACTAATTACTGATCAGAAGAACGGGGCCTGAGTATTTACCTTGGGAAGAGAAGAGACAGTCTGAATTGTCAAGGGTTATTAACAGACAACGATCTAAACCTAGTTTGAGGAGCCCTAAACCTTACAAGATTACATTTTAGCTGGAAGCTTGCTGATAAAGAAAAACCGGCCTATCAACCATCAGTGCAGGACAAAGACCCCCAGGCTAGATCATTGATCCAGAGACTTTAACATAGCATAAATCTTGCCTAAAATGAGAATGAGTGCAATGGTCCCTTTGGCTATAGTCCATTCTTACTTATTGAGACATACTCTACTCTTCCATAAATTCTGCCTGTCTTCTACACTGTTCTCCATATGTCTCATTCAAATTCTCCCAACAGAGATCAAAAGATCCAGGAGCATGGGGAGTCCAGAGTGAGATCCTAATATCATTAGCAGCTACATATAAATATGATTTCTACAATGAACAACAGCTAGGAGTTTTTCATACAAGGAAAATCAAACATGGTATAGAACTACTTAACACTAGAGGATTGGCTGGTCCCTAGCAATACACAAGAAAATCTAGAATAGCTCTCCTATGACTCTTCTGATGTAAGACAGAAGATTCAGATAAACTATGATGACAAGAAACTGGAACAAACTAACCTCTGTTCAACAATAGCTATATCCCAATATCTTTATTCAACAACACATTATTTTTTATTTATTAGATTTTAACTAGGGCTTAAATGCAATCAAGTGAAGAAATACCTAAGAGATGAGAAAAACTTAAAATTATAACTAACACATCTCTTTTTAAGTCTTTAAATTAAATTTTCAAATAAATAAAAAAGAATAGTATACACCACAGATTTTGTCAAAGGTATTGACTTTATTAGAGAATGTTTTACTTAACAGTTTGATAAAATTGTAAAATTAAATGGGATATTCATGATCAAAATTATAAGTGAAATAAGTTCAAATAAACAAAACAAGTAATATATGATCTGTGTACAAAATTATGTTTTTATTCTAAAAACATGAAAAATTATGGAAAGGTATTATAGATATTTTTCTTCAGACTGAAATGGTCACCTTATTTATGTCCAAATGACTGATGCAGAAATAGCCTTGGCCTTGAAGTCATAGTATTGAAATAAAATTATTCTAACTGTAGCTAGGTTTGTGATAGTGGAACACTGGACTGTTAACTCTTGCTGGCAGAAGGGAGGAGATTTCAGTGACTACTGCTCTACACACACAGGCTGCATGTGATCCTGAGCAGTGCTACAATATGTAGGAGGTGAAAGGTTAAGTGAAGACCAGAATTCACAATCCGGTATCTTCGGGACCATCCATGATGGATTCATGGTTACATCTATTTAGAGTTTCCCACATTTATGTAATTCCTCACCTCTGCTCCTATAAGTAAACTCATGAGCTCACTCAGGTGAGCTTGAAATCATTGGTCTGCTTACAATTTCTCACATAAATACACACATCTGTGTGAAATTTATTGAGGATATGGCATGACTCCACGTTTCTGGAGTCAAGAAAGCAAATGGTTTAATTCATTACTAGTTTAAGGTCTGAGAAGCAGGGCAGTCAATATAAGTGTTAATCGGGGTCTAAATGGTAGGACTCAGAAGTGAGGACAGATAGGGCTGGAAAAGCTGGATGTCTCAGCTCAGAGAAAGTGAAAAGAGTGGATTGCAAGTGGCTAATGTGGCCATGCAATATGAAGCCACTCCCACACAACTTCTTTCAAACTGTGTTTGAAATAGAGTAGGAGCACAAAACCAACTCCAAATGGGCTTACAAAACTCCTATACTATAAAACATGCATTTACCATTTACTATTCATATCATTACTATCTTAATGTTATACTGCCATTTAAAAGAACACTTTACTTTTTCAGCAACAACCAATTTGAAGTCTCTCTCCCTGAAAAAAAAAAATGACATCTCCTTCTTCTTTGGCATACTATGTCACCTGCCCTGTAATTTGTTTCTCATCCTTTAGTCTGTATCATGCAAGCCCAAAGAACATGACTATGAAAAAGGAGAATCCAAGGCATCAGAATTCAGTTTGGATGGGTTGCCTATCTCTTTCATTAAAAGGTGTCTAATGAAATAAGGAAGCCAATGTCTCTATGCTGGGCTCCTAAAATATGCAGTTTACAAAGCTCAGTATTATATCACTGAATCATTTTACTGAATTCATGACATAAAATGTCTGCTTCAAGACAAGATGGTGAGAGAACCATGATACCATGTGCCCATTTATATTCTTACCAACTTGGGAGGCCGTGGCATGTAGGCTAGGAGCCCTGAGCTATGCCAGGCAGACACAGTAACATTTCCCTAGGCCAAGAAAGATGCAATGAAGGAGAAGGGAAAGGAGCAGAAGGGCAGGAATGCGAGAAGAGAAAGAGGAGGGAAGGGAAGAAGCTATATTTTTAATATGCAATTCTAAAAACCATAATAAGGTTGTGGCTCAATCTTAGACAACAGGAAAAGTTCAGAGAAGGTAACCTTTCTTTTCACTAGAACTTCATCAAAAACTACTCAGTTTTAGAATTTGACACAAAAATTGTTAGTGCCCTAAGAACAGGTATTACTTTCTATTTAATGTATTTCGGACTTGCCTACTGTGCTCCAAAATAAATAAGTTCAAATTAGAGGACTACAAACTAGCGTATATTCGAGTGAATGCCAGGGAAGGATGCATTTTCAACAACTTCATAACAAATGACTTTTATCCTCTTTCATCTTTTATCTTTCATGGCACTGTGAGACTTGACCTCTGGAAAATTTGTAATTTGTGCCGGTTAGATAAACAATAATGCTTTCCCCCCCATGAGTTCATTTCTTCTTCTAAGATAAAGAAATTGCCAAAGCAGAGTAGCATTCGCTATTTCAGCACTGCTGCCATTAAGATAAATAGGGACATACATACTTGTTCCATTTTTGGTTTTAAAAACAGCAGCATTTTGTTAAAATAGACTAACATAGCTATTTGCAAACTGTGGACTCACGAACACATCCTCAAATATAGCAAAGAAAGAGGCCTCCGCTACTGTGAATAATGACCCCACATCCTAAGAAATGGGCTTTCGTTTCTTACACACTTTCTTTCCTCACCTCTTATCTTCATGTATACTCCTAGCTATTAAAATTGGAGTGATAATTAATAATGACAGTAAGTAGTCATGTCCCCAGGTTAAACCTCACTTCAAGAGCTAATTTAATACTGTCAGTTCTTTATACTAAAAAATGTACTTAAAAGATAAGGCTATTTGCTAACATTGGGATGTTCAAAGTTTCCACAAGAAGTTGCAGTGGATACAAGAGTTCCAGTTCCTTCAAAATTCCATTTCTTCTATTTTGCTACATACATTCCAGAATAGTTCCATTGTTCCTTTAAGTAGTTTATTACATTTTAACACTAAATTTTTTGTCTAGCTATCTATAAAGATTTTCATTTTAGTCATCAAATTGTTGATTTCTGTGTGTATTTATTATTTTCATCATTGGTATATAAATTATTTTTCAATATAATTTATTATTTTATTTAACATATTCATGTCTAATCATATAATAAGTAATATGCTCTCTGAATGTTATGGGTTATAACATTCATACATATATGATCATAAATACAAGCACACAAATATAAATATGATCATTTTAAACAAAGTTTTAGACTGAGTTGCATACTTTTACCTCTACGGAAAGTTAGCCTTGAATCTTTCAATTAGATTAAAGCTATTGTAAGTCAGACTAGCTCCAATTTTTTTTTTCTTATTTTTATATAAGGTCTGACTCTGAAACCTGTTGT
>NW_026592266.1:0-16581 GCF_907164565.1 Psammomys obesus | reverse complement strand
TGTGTGTGTGTGTGTGTGTGTGTGTGTGTGTGTGTGTGTGTGTGTGTTTCTACACTTTCAAATTCTGAAGTGGCAGCACCAGGACCTTTATTATAGATTAAATGTGAATACCCATGAGTCAAGTATTCAGGTTCTTGCCTTAGTTCATCATACAGTAGGTACATGTCTTTCTTCTTGTTATCTTGATTCATTCATTCAGCTCAAATTTATTGGATGTCTGCTAGTTTCTGGATGGTTGGCAAAAAACATTGGCCATAAATAAACAAAGAAATTGATGCTTTAGGTGAGAAAAGGGCATATTCCATAAGCAATTCATTAAAATAAACTATAGATAGCTTATGGATAGATGAGAAATCAATAAGAATGTTTCTATATGTGTGTTTTTAGAGAAAAAAATCCGTGACAACAGAAAACTAAGAGAATCTGAAGGAGACTACTATGTTGTATTGGAAGAATATGGATGCTGGGTGAACAGCTTCTGTCCATGGCTGCAGCATGTAAGCAAAGCTTACCGGTGAAAGAAAGGAAAACCTACAGATCTGGGGGATAGCATTTTGAGCAGAAATCTCAAGCAAAGGTCTTAAAACTGCACAGTCCTCTCTTGTCTAACTCTGTATCACATGCAAAGGAAAACAAAAGAACAAAGAAAAGGAAGGAAAAATGGAGATATTTTGATTTTAAAGGAGGACATTAGGCTTGTGTCAATAATCCACCACGCACTATATAGGATCATTTGATCCATGATAGTTGCTTAATAGATATGTGTTGACTTAACTTACCAGATACCTATTCTACATTAAATGCTTTCTATATGATAGATGCAGGTGTACAACCATATAATATAAGGGGCTTGCCCTTATATTCTAAGCAACAAGATAGGAGGATCACCATGAGTTCAAGGCCATCCTGACTTATATAGTGAGATCTTTTCTCAACTAAATAAAATAGGAGAGGATTGGTGGTTAGAGCATCTCTATTATTATCAACAGTAGATTGGTAAGCTACAACCTAGCCTCAGCAAAATGTTAAGATGAGTTATAAAATACAATGAATGTGAATATTCATGAAATTTCCAGTAATCAAAACTGTGTTTAACCCCATAAATGTCATTTCTTTCCATTTGTGATGGTCACTAATTATTAACTCTTGGCATTATAGAAGGTGTCATGATTTAAATTCCTGTATTATTGGCCAAGAACTCTCAAGCTATCTGACTTTCACCTGCAAAGTTTAGAACATCCTTTACTCGGTGACCACATGACTTAGAGTTGCTAAAATAGGATAAGTGCCCTGGTCTTCTAAAATGAACCTTTGCTTCCTCTCTGACCACTGTTCTCATCCAGCTTTCATAACATAAAAAGAAGAAACCCCTTAGCTGTCTATCATGTTATCAGGGTCATTACTGTAGCTTGCCTTTCTTTCCTTTGCTTCCATATAAACTCTAGCTATTCTAGGCTTTTGTTTGTTTGTTTGTTTGTTTGTTTGTTTGTTTTGTTTTTCAGTAATTATCTATTTTTACATCTTAATTATTTATTATTATTTATTACAATTTATTCAATTTCTATCCTGGCTATAGCCTCCCCCGTCATCTCCTTCCAGTGCCACCCTCTCTCCATCTTCTCCCCCTATGCCCCTACCCTAGTCCAATGATAGGGGAGGTCCTCTTCCCCTTCTATCTGACCTTAGCCTATCAGGTCTTATCAAGGTTGGCTACATCATCTTCCTCTGTGGCCTGGCAAGGCTGTACCACCCAAGGGGAGCTGATCAAAGAGCCACTCACTGAGTTCATTTCAGAGACAGCTTCTGATCCCCTTACTATGGAACCTACTTGGAAACTGAGCAGCCTATGGCCTACATCTGAGAAGGGGGTCTAGGTTCTCTTCATGTGTGGTCCTTGGTTGGAGTATTGTTCTCTGCAGGACCCTCTGGGCCAAGGTTTTTTGCTCTGTTGGTCTCCTTGTAGAGCTCTTGTCCCCTCCAGCTCTTTCCATCTCCTTCTTCTATAACATTCCCTACATTCTGCCCAAAGTTTGGCTATGAGTCTCAGCATCTCTTTCGATACCCTGATGGGTAGAGTCTTTCAGAGGCCCCCTGTAGAAGACTCCTGTCCTGTTCCCTGTCTTCTCCTACTTCTGATGTCTATCCTGTCTGTCCTTTTGAGTGAGGTTTCAGCCTCTTTCCTAGGGTCCTCCTCATTGTTTAGCTTCTTTAGGACTATAGATTTTAATTTGTTTATCCTATATTATATGGCTAGTATTCACTTATAAGTAAGTATATAACATGTGTGTCTTTCTGCTTCTGGGTTACCTAACTCAGGATGATATTTTCTAGTTCCATCTATTTGCCTGCAAATTTCATGATTGTTCTTAATTGCTGAGTAGTATTCCATTGTGTAAATATACCACAATTTCTGTATCCATTCCTTGGTTATACACTCTCTTTGAGCTGATTTGACCTCTCCAGTGAGACTGGCTATAGTTTTACTTTGCCATATTAAAGGGTATTTCTGTTTTTACCACTTTACAGCCCTCTAACAACAAACCAGTTGAAAGTCATTTAAAAAAAATCAACAAAAATAGTAGTTTATTTTTTTTAATCCATTGTGTCAGCCCTCTTCACATATTTTTTAGTTAGCAAGGCGAACCAATTTCTTTTATGGCCTTGTTCTATATTCAGAAATGCTTCTAAAGATAGAAGTTTTAAATAAAGTTGTGTCAAAAGGTCTTAGTATCAACTGAGAGCTTCCAAATTTAAGACTATCTATTCATCTGACCCTTTGTACATGGCTCAAAATTCATCTGCTGTAGCTGAGCTAGGTGCCAAAGATCTGTAGATCTTGCTTTGAAATTTACATTTTTATCTCCACAGTGTAGCTAAGTTAACATTCATTCAATAATTTGGTTTTCTCTTGTCTTGTCTCTGTCACTAGTATCCAAACCTAAGAAAGTTCATTTGCACTTTTATCTTTTTTTTTTAATTTCAGATTATCTAAATCCTTACTTAATTACCAACACCCACTGTCAAATGTCAATTGGATAATCAGAAAATCTGCTTGTTCGCTGAATAGTTTACAAGATCACAAAGAACATGTCAGTAAAAGATAGGCTAAATGAATTACCACATGCAATTATGATAGAATAGCACCCTGATTTAGTGACTGTTTGTTAGCATTTATTAGTTGATACTTATTTGTTGAATGTAAAAATCAAATCATAAGCACACATAATATGGTCCCATTTATGTTTATATAAGCATATTTACAACGGTGAAATCTCAGTATCTCTGTAAGAATGGAGTTCATATAAATTATATTTTCCTCTTTACCTTTTCTTCACTGTTTACATTTGCAATGTTCCTGGACAGTTCTTGAATTCATATTAAGAAGCTGAATAAACGTTGGTAAAATATAGTTGACTACAGTAGGTTATCAGAATAAATGTTAAATATAATCCCCTGATTATGTAAATGAATATGCTATCTCTAGCTATTTCACAGCTTCTCCCGTTTATCTATACTCCAAATAAAAATCCCATTTCACTCAAATATTGGAGCATTCTAATCTTGAGAGGGCGGAGGATGAGGGCTGCAAATATTCACTCTGCCTTTGTGAAGGTAGCCTTCTCGGCTCAATTTTGAAAACAATGTAGTCATTTTCCAAAGAGTGTGATACGACAGTGGAGGAAAATCTGATCCTCAGTAGAGCAGTTTCTGAGCTCTTTTTATTTATTGGTCCTAACAGGCAATTAACCTTTAAGAAGACTTCCCTTCAGTTCCCCTGTGACGATATGAACTGTTTTATTTCTTCCCTGTGCCATGTTAACGAGAAGCTGCATGACTAAGTCACTTGAGTCCAGGTGGCAGGTCCCTTTTCAGTTTCAAAGTGGAAAAGTTTAGCAGCTCAGTCCCTACTACTTGAAATTCTGCATCCCCAACTTAGAGTGTCAAGAAGCTATGGTTAATTATTCTCATAGTGATGATAATCACACCAATTATGATTCGTAAAAGAACTAGAGAAGACAAAAGTTGTACCCATAGGACCCACAAAAATGGGGATAATTTTAAGTGTTATAAAACCAAACCTGCACAGTCGTCTTTTAGAAAGAATAACAATTAAGAATGCAGGAGAGGGTCAAATTATAATGTATCATTGAAGGTGGGGGGGTAACATCAGTGCTGCCATCTTAGACATTACTTCTTACTTATAATAGTTACACCCTATCCTTCAACTCTATAGAATGTATCCAATGGAAATATTAGTAACATCTCTAAGGAAATAAAAAATTAGAAAAAAAATATATTATTAAAAGTAAATCTTCAGATAATTTTCAGGAAGCTAGTAAAGCTACAGAGAATGTAGTTACAGGTATATATTATCTACACTTTCAAGTACATACATTTTCTTGCTTTCATAAACAGAGGGGATCTTGTGGCTTATAATACCCCAATAATGATAACACAAGTAAAATCACCTAGATTACACTACTGATCCACACATCAAATATTTGATAAATCAGTGAGAGCTATCTTAAAATTACATTGCATACTTTGGGTAATAGCAATTATGTGATCAAAGCATTGTTGTATTTTACTGCTGTGTAGTATGCCTGCAAAAATATTCAGAGTTGGAATCAAAATCAGAGGTAGTGCATATAATAAACAAGTAGAAACTGAAATATACTATCAAAATTGAAAGACTTGGGACTGGGAAAATCACCCACTTGGCAAAGTGCTGTTCTTGCTTCCCAGAACTAATGTGAAGAAGTTTGGCCTAGCAGAGTGGCTTAGCATCCCAGCCCTAGGAAAGAGGAGACACAGGGCTGCCTGGGTTTACCAGCCAGCCCATGAAGAAGTAAGGAAGTAAGAAAACCCGCCTCAAAGGGGTGGGCTCCACTTGAAGAGTAACACAGAAGTTGTCCTCTGGTGTCCACACACACACATACTCATATGTAAGTGAACTTGCTCACATATGCATCTGAACATACATGGACATAAACACACACATGCGAAAATCTTTTTTCTTGTTCTATGGGAAGAAAGATTTTTAAGGGTGTTAGGAATTCTTATTTAGAAGAATTCAGTCACGTAAAAGCCGTAGATAATTACAGCTCTTTCTCCTAGTAAGTTCAGTTACTTTAACAAAGCATCATAGAGTAAGTAAATTTAAACGACAGACTGTATTTCTTGTAGTTCTTGGACTGCAGGTTTGAGATGAGGGTGCCTCTGTGGTCAGGTTCTCAGTGAGAGTTCCTTCTGGGTTGAAGGATGTTGAATGTTCCTTGCTCCCTCTGTGCTGTGAGCACAGATAGAAAAGCACACTGTCTGGCCTCCAGTTTTGAGGTAGTAATTCCCCTCAAGGGGACTTTACTTTCCTGACCTTTTGAGCTCCCAAGAACCTGTCTCCAGATACCATTGCATTGGGGATTAACATGTAAATTTGATGGGAGCAAAACCTTACAACTGACAGTCTCATTTGCTTCACTTTAAATTTTTCTCTTTAGAATTAGGAAAGAAAGAACTGGACACACAAATTAGTTAAGACTTGCCGCTTCAAATAAGCACACATTATAACTTGTAATGTACACAGGTGTAGTTACAGGTGCCAGAATCTCTGCTCAGGATAATTGTAGGGAGCTAACTGCACTGTTAATGTAGTGGGGAATGAAGCTACCCCTTTGCTCTATGAGCGGCAGTGATTTCATCCCATTTTCCCAGAAGCCTCTAGGCAACTGCAAATAATGTCAACGGACCATGCTGCCATATGGCTGTGATACAGGCCTTTCTGAAGGTGTCACCCAAATGGGTTCTCTGAGGACTTACAGCCACGTGCAGATTGCTCCCCCCTCCAACACTTTTTGCCTGCTTCTTTCCTCCCCCACATACCACCCTCCTTCCTCTCTTCCCTCAAATGTTCTGTAGCTGACAAGTTTCTTTTATAGAAATAAGTGAAATTATAATGAGACAAGAGATAGACGTGCAGGCAATGAATAGAAAGACTTTAAGGAATCGCTGCTCTATTTGAAAGCCTGAAAGAGGAGGCAGGAGGGCGGGTAATGTCTGTCACCCTGCTCAGGAAGCTCTCCCTGGCACATCTGACTTTCAAAACTGCTTCTGATCCTATCATGGGGAGTTGGTGCTGTGTTAAAAGGCATCCACACAGAACTGCAGGGCTGGGGCAAGGAAAAGTCAAGACCCCAGAATTCTCCTCTGAGAAATCCTCTCCTGCTAATCAGAGCTTCTCACTCAGCAAGCCTACTTTGTAACATCTTCCTGAAACTTGTAGTTGAGGACCGGAGGCCTTCCCATGTCCTATGGCTTATGGTCTATTTTATTAGGAACGGATAGTATACTACTCATGGTGGATAACAAAATTACTGTTCTCTTCACCCGTCAGAGAACTGGACCTAAGTAAACTCCCTGTGATAAATGTTTAAGGGGCAGATATTCTGCTTGCCCCTCACATGCCCCTCACACAACTAGAAATTCAGAAATCTACTTGTGATATTTATTACCAAGCAGAAATTTCTTTTTTAAAAGCATTTGTGTGCGTGTGTGTGTGTGTGTGTGTGTGTGTGTGTGTGTGTGTGTGCATGTGCATGCACTACCACAGAGCCCATGAGGTCAGAAGAAAAATCCTAGGAGTCTTCTGCTACCACATAAGTCCTTAAGATTGAACTTAGGAACTCAGGTTTGGCAGAATGTGCCTTTACCCACGGCGTAGACCGACTTGCTGGCCCTGAAGGGAGCATTTCTTCATTTGTTTTTGTCTCCTTTGTCTTTGCATCTCTGCTTTCCTAAAAATAAACAACTCATGTGTCTTGTATCTATAGTTTCAGTTTTTAAAGATAGAAAATAAATTATAAGTAGGAGTTGTAGAGCTAGGTCTTAAATGATGCTTTTGTATAAAAATACCCTATGCTATATGTGAAATACCTTCAGCCTCAAAAAAAATGTTTGAACAAGATCTTATTTCCAGTTTTAAAATTGAAGAGAGAGCCTGCTGTTGTGGTGCACAACTTTAGTTACCAACTTGGGTGGCAGGGGCAGATGGATCTCTAAATTTGAGGCCAACCTGTTCTACCTAGGTATTTCTGGGGTAGCCAGGCTTACACAGTGAGACACTGAGGCTGATGGGGAAAAAAGCAAATTGAGACTAAAGCCTGCAATGGGTGACCCTCAAAAGGCAGAAGGAGCTGTTTTAGTACAGATCCACAGGTTACTGAAAGGAAGATTGTGGTGCAGTTTTGAGCATAGTATGATTTAACTGTATGAACAGGAGCTAAGTAGAATTCTTTTCTCTCTCTAGACCTTTGTGTTAATGGAAGATACCTGGCCAAGGGACTTGAAATTCATGAGTCTTATGGAATTTGAGTCCAGAGAAATAAAGAAACACACTTAAGACCTCACTGAATTAGAGAAAGATTGAATTGTTAGAAGAGTATCTTTCAACAGAGCCAGGAGGGAATACCTTTAAATAAAGATAAAAGAAACAATCACATTTTGGGCAATTTGAAAAAAAAATGTATTTACAATAATAATAACACATACACACACCAAAAAACAAAATTCAAAATAATAATAGTTTGATAGCAAACCGGAGACATGAGAGTTTCAGTGTTCACTTATAAGGCTTGTCTGTTGAGACCAAGTCTTCCTCTGTAGTCTAAGCTGAGCAGAAACGGTATATAAAGGGGGTAGCTTTGAATTCACAGCAGTCTTCCCTCATGCCACCTAGATGGGTGCCTGGATTGGAAGTATGAGCAGTCACATCTGACTTCCTCTCCAGGTTGATTTTCATGAAGCCTCTCAGGTTGCAACCACAATCTAGTTCTGGGACCTGGAATTCAGAGTCACTGTAAACCAGGGAATTCAAGACTAAGAGAGATAATAATGGTATTAGCCACATCCGCCTCAGTCAAGACCAAAGAAAGCTGTTGCTCCTGGCAGTGGCTTCGGCAACAGGCCCTATTTAGTGACTCTCCTTTTTTGGTGTCTGCTTTGTTCAGAGGGCGCAGAAGCCAGTGTCAGGAATCTGCCTTTAACTGGAGAGTACTCGTTCCCGCTCCACACAAATCCAGGAAAGAAATGTGTGAGATGCTCCCGGGCCCTCTAAGGTTCGCGTTGGCCCAATCTTAAAGTGTCAGATGTTTCTCACTGTTTAGGTCCCTGGCTGAGCTCTCTAATAACAAAGGACAGACTAAAGAAGAACAGATATTTCTGTAGGACAGTTCATTAAGAAATTAAGACTCAAATGGCTATTCCTCTTAATTGTTTAAAATTTGTTGGGTTTTGTGCTGAATTATGAAGCCAAATTGTGGATAAAAATGAGCTCATATTGGAGAACCATCAAGCTGTGGTGGGTGATGACCTGCTGAGACCTGCAGAGAGTTGGTTTCCTGGTACTGATCAGTGCATACCAGGTTTTCCTAGGACTTTGGAAATGTAAATAAGGCACTTGGGGGAAGCTAAGGGCCCTTCCTTTGATAAAAAGAATCTCTTACGTGTCTATGTGGTGCCACAAAAGAAAGAGATGGGAATAATTTAGTGAATTCTAAGTATCTCCCCATTTGTCCTTAGGGTATCTCCAATTTTCAAGGTCCTGGTATTTCTGCATAAATAAATGCCCTGAAGTTCTCACAGAAGACCTCATGAACCTTTTAATTTAAAGTACTTATAATCACAGATTATAGAAGATCTGGCTATAACTCCTTTGAAGTATTTATCACATTTGTCTCAGCAATTTTTTTTTTCTTTTGACATCCTAAGATGTTTATGATCAGTCTTTAGTCTCTGCAGTCTTGAATTCAACCACCTCTCCATGGTAAAGTCCACTTGGCTTTCTGGTCCTCCACTTTGGATTCAAACTCGACTTCTGATGAATATATGCAATGGTTAATTTGTTTCTTCACTGGCACTCGCTGTAACAAGGGAAGGTCATATTCCCTAAGATCAGCTCATGGTTATTCCCTACAACTTTAGCCAAGCCAGAAAACCAATTCTGCTTCTCTTCCAGGATGATGTGTTTTGGGGGAACTGCTCCCAGAATTAATTTTCATGTCCTCCTGAAAGGATTTTTAGTGGCTAGAAAATAATCTAATTCTGTATGATTCAGGCAGCCCACAAAGGTTTTAGAAAAGCTGATAAGGATTCAGACTTACTGGGAATGCTAAAGAATTGTGCATAGAAAACTAAAGAACCCACAGTGACACCTGAGGAATCTGTAATATGTAAGTCTTGACTCATGGGCCATATCTGCCCCTGTCCCCAAGCACATGAAATGAGAGCCTGATCTCAGATGCCTCATTGTAAACTTTAGTGGCCAGTTTTGGAAGCATACCTAAAGTGCATTGGTGTCCTTCAGGCCTGAGACAAAAGCTCCAGGTTCTCTCAGCATTCCTCAGTCCCTATCTGCTGCTGGGCATGGCTGGCAAACCCCACCCTCTACCCTGAAGTTTTTAGGGCAGGAGCTTCCCCTCCTCACCATGTAATCTGGACGTTTTGGAGCTCTTACTTTTTTCTTCTTTCTCTCTCTCTCTCTCTGTCTCTCTCTCTCTCTCTCTCTCTCTCTCTCTGTCTTTTCTCTCTCATCCCTTTGCATAGTGACCAAGAACCTACATGCTTCCAATGAACCTACATTTATATACTTTAACTTGCCTTACATGAACAGCCCAACTTCCTCTTTTTAATTTTTTACTTTTATTTTTTTATTTATTACACTTTATTCACTTTGTATCCCAGCTGTAGCCCCTCCCCCATCTCCTCCTAATCCTGCCCTCCCTTCCTCTTCTAGTCCCTTGCCCAGTCCCGAGTCTACTGATAGAGGAGGTTCTCCTCCCCTTCCATCTGACCCTAGCCTTTAATTATAGAAAAAGGGAGGACTATTAACATATAGGCAGCCTGCTTCTCGGTTGCCTAGTAACCTATGATGTCATGATGTGTCGCCCACCAGGTGGTGTGGCAGACACAGTTCAGCTGAGCATGCACAAGCTATAAAAGGACCAACCCACCACTTTGCCTTTCTCTTATTCTCCTCTCTCTTTCTTACTCTCCTCTCTTTCTCTCTCTGCCTCGCTTTCTTTCCTGGCTCACCCTTCACCATGTCTCTCCCTTTCCTTTTCCTCTTTATTTCTCTACCTCCATCCAATAAGTTTCTTTCATATAATATTAGTTGTGTGTGTGGCATCATTTTAAAATAAATACTGACATGCATGAACTTACATTTCCATCTTTGAATTCAAAAAGCCCTGATTGGTCAGGCCTAGGACACAGGCTCATGGTTTTGTATACATTTCTTTATTCAGTGTCCTTCCCCTATGACATCACCATTTCTTTATTTCTTTATTGGGACTTTTCTTCTCTAAAATTTTGTAAGTAGGCCATCTCTCCTTATCAAAAAGCTCCCACTTAAGTACCATCCCCTTAACATTGTCCAGCTATACACTCTACATGAAAGATGCTGCCTTTTCCCAGCTCCACCAGCCAACCTTAATCCCATCTCTAAGGTTTCTATCTATGCATCACTGATTTAAAAAACAAAATTTAGGGTCAGACCTGTTGGTGCATGTATGTAGTCCCAATATTTGAGAAACAGCACAGACATATCTCAGTGAGGTCAAAGTCAGCCTGATTTACATGGTTACACAAACACACACAAATAAAACCAAACAAACAACAATCAAACAAAACCTAAGTTAATACTGGCGAGATGGTCTGTTCTGGAAAGCACTTGTCTTACAAGCATGAAGACTGGAGTAGGATCCCCCAAGCTTCTGGGAAAATTCTGTATGTGGTAGTGCATGCTTCTAATCCCAGCTCTGAGGAGACAGGAACATTCCTCATTGACAGTAAATTTAGCCTAATTACTGAGCTCCAGGCTATTCAGTCTCTAACCCTGGGGCAAAAGGCTGAGGTGCCTGTTTAACATATCATAGCAGACCTGTCTGCCAGGTTCTCTGGTCCTCCATCCGTACCAGTTACTAGGAAAGGCTGGCACACCCCACCCTCTACCCTAACTTTCCAGCCAGCTACCTTTCCCCGGAGTTGTTCTTCTCTATATGGTGTAGCCATTTTGGTTTCCTGCCCTTTTTGGTTCCCCTCTCAACCATCCTTCTTTCCCTCTCTGTTCTCCTTACATGACTCAGTGTCTATTGTGGACACTCCCAAATGTTCCTGTGGCTGGCTATGCTTCCTTTTGATCTACAATAAACCTTCTCCTTTTCTATTTATTTATGTATTTATTTATTAATTAATTCATTCATTCATTCATTCATTCATTCATTCACAAACCAAATACAGACCCTGCCTCAAAGGAGGTCACCAGTGTTCTGAGGATGAGACCTGATATTTACCTCCCGTCACCATGTACACCACACGTAGCTGAGTTAACACCTACACGCACGCAAATATGCACATCTATGCATACAAAAGCAACGGAAAGTGGTAACTATCCAAAGTTACCTTATTCATGTGCTGTGATGTGTATTGCTTGTCCATCCCAACCAGAATGTACTTCAAGCCTCATCTATGATTAAAGACTTCATCGATGACCTATTTGCTTCATTTCTATGATGGAGTACTTTCCATCTAAAATGCTGACAAGCGTATTTCATGGTTTAGTTGATATTTGGGGAACTAATACCTGAATCAAGGTCCAGGTGTAGAGTGGATGGAGACCAGGATAGAATCAGAGACCTGGACAGAGCTGGGGTGCACAACCTTCTGTAAGTTTGGTGTGTATTATGGTTGGCTTTTATTCTTCCCAGCAGAGTGCCCAGCATGGACTATAGCTCCCAAGCTCTGCCGGTATCTAAATAATGCATGATTGTGAGACACTTTGGAAATGTAAAAGACCATGTCAATTCCAAGCCTGGCTCTCAGTGCCACGGGTTATTTTGCAAGTACCACTCTCTGGCCAATCAGTCTACACATTTCATGTGATGTAGAGATCCCACTGAGAAAATCACCATTTCCGCATATACCAATTGAAGGCAATGTATTGTTGAATTGGTGAACGCCGCATGCCTCCACTGCGCGTGCATGTGATGGACATGCCCTGAGCAGTGCTACAAATGTCAATGTCTGGAGTTTCGTCACCAACTTCAAGGAATTCAAGACATGATCGAAAATCACCACAGCATCTCAAAAGCTCTAGGAATTCTGAGCTACCAGGAAGCCTAGAGGGATTACTGAAAAACATCACCCCATATACTGCATTTTAAAGATTTATGAAATAGGGCTGAGGTGATGGCTCAAAGATCAAAGTGATTGTCACCTTAGCACGAGGACCTGAGTTCATGTCCCAATCACCCACATAAAACAAAACAAAACAAAATCTGAGCACAGCAGCTTAAGTCTGCAAGGCAAGTGCTAAGGGAGTGGAGAGGGACAGATCACTGAAGATCTCGGGCCTCCTGGTCTAGCCAAATTTATGAGCTCAGGTTCAATGACACATCCCTATCTCAAAAAGTATGGTTGATAGAGATTTAGGACGCCATCCGGCACTGACCGCCAGTCTCCAGGTTCATGCCTACACACATGCACTCACCCCCACATGCATGTATGTGCATGCACACACAAACATGTAAATACTACTCACACAAAAATTGCATAATAGAAAGCTTCCATATACACGTATCACTGAATAGGCAGCAATCTCCTTTTGAAATAGTTAAGTCCCGACATTGGGTTGGCGTTTAACACTCCCCCCAACACCCTGCAAACCTGAAATCATGAAAGAGAAATTCTTGCCAGTTCTGACATCTCACCATATGACTTTGGGCAAGTTCCTTTGACGCTATGAACCATGGAATATGGTCTCAGGTCACTGATTAAATATCACTGCTATTGAAGTATTAGAAAACTGCTTCTGCATTCTACACACGGGAAGGATGTTGGTGAGAACAGCTATATGAATCTGCAAGTAAATTTACTTCCAATGAACATCATCTATGAATACAGTTTTATATTCTTCACTACCCTGTGAATTGTAAGAGAAATATTTCCTGAGGAGATTTTTCTCCTTCTTTGAGAAACATTGTTTATTTACTCAGACCAGGTAAATATTTTAAACTTCCATTGTCGAGCTGTTTTTGCCAGTTTATGGGTAGATGATGGTATGGATACAGGCAATGTCTTCCGGTCTTCTGCCATTCCCTTCTGACCACTGCCTCATCTAGTTTTGGCACTGAGGAGACTTTCCATCAATTTTAGAAACTCTTCTTCTTCTTCTTCTTCTTCTTCTTCTTCTTCTTCTTCTTCTTCTTCTTCTTCTTCTTCTTCTTCTTCTCTTCTTCTTCTTTTTGGTTTGCTCTGCAGAAAATCACCTCCTTTCTTATGGCGTTGCTTTATCTGTGATTACACACGTAAGCCACTGATGTCAGTGCATGCAATTCCTCATCAGCTTTGGCTGATTGGCTTTCAAAAGAGGGAGAAAGGCAGAGAAAGTGGCTCTGGTTCTTGCTTTAAGAGGAAGGCAACCGGGGCTCAGCTGCCAAGTTGATGAGAACCAGAGGACAGTGTGCCAGCCAAGCAAAAAACAGTCTCAGAAATCGCTAAGGTCGAGAAAAGCTTAAGACACATGTGTCTAGAACACATGTGCTCAAGCCAGAGTGAGGGAAATAATGAGAGAATGACTTGTTATGGAGGCCAATTAGATGGCATAAGTCATTCACTTGACAGACAAACCTGTGCCACCTGACATTTCTAAAAGACAGCATGTCTTTCACATACAGTGTAGGATGTGTTTTTATCCTCAGATGCACATTATCTCATCAGGGATATTGTAAGATAAAACCGTAGGAATTTTGTCTTAGGGTAAAAGAAAAGAAAATCAGCCACTCTGACTCCAACCTCCCTGTATTCATTTTCCCCAAACTACTCCCCTACTCATCCCACCTACCACTGAAACTTGCACTCCCCACTCCATCAGCTTTCATTGTTTATCTTTACTTAAATAAAGTCATCAGATATCTGAAGCCTGTGCCACCTGCCGTTTGCAGCAGGGCAAGAAAATGTAAGAATTGTTGTATTTAATCTGCATGCTGCAAAGTGTTTGAAACAATGAAGCCCAGAGATATTTTCCAGCACACATTGTTATGTGAAAATAAAAACCCAAATGGACATGAAAAGATGCATTTTCCCTCTGGGTACAGAGTCTTCACATGAAAGGACCCTTCAGCTGGAGGCTGAGGTCACTCTCAAGCATTCATATTCTATGATCGCTTATCCTTCTGACCAAACAATGTTAATTTAAAAAATCCGTTTAACTCAAAGGACAAACACAAACAGACCCCTGGCGTCTGGGTGTCATGCGTTCTTTCACTACGAATTCTTCAAGGGGAGAAGGTCACAGCATCTAGGCCCCGGTAGATGCAGCCTAGATACCTTGGAACACTGTGCTCTTTACCCATTACTGTTCTGAAACTTATCTAAAATTTCCCCTATGAGTTGATAATAAGCTTACCGTCTGGATATAAAATCTTCAAGTTCTTTCCACATTCCCTTAATTCTGGAGTGTAAAGGGGTGATCTCTCAGGATTCCTACATAGGTGATGATAAGATTTAAAAAAAATAGGCTTTTTTACATGAGTTCTGGAAAATAGCCCACTTGATCTTCATCCCAGCAAGAATTAATAAGAACATTCATCAACACCATGTCTGATTCTGGTACCTGGTTTCTGTCTAGCTGACCCTAAGCTCAGACAGGAAACTTGAACGTGTGTGTGTGTGTGTGTGTGTGTGTGTGTGTTACCTTAAAAAATGGAGATGATAATAACAGACATTTTTCCAAGGTTGCTTTGAGGGTAAAAAAAAAAAATGGGTTGATTTACACAGTTAAATCTTATCCAGTCATAAAAAGAATGAGATCTTATCATTTTTCAGCAATACAGATGGAACATAGATTGTTACTTTGTTAAGGAATTCAAGCTAGGTCCAGAAAAGATTAGCACTACATGTTATCTGTCACATGGAGAAACCACTGAGTCAGCCCTGTAGAAGAATGGAGTGAAATGTAGGTCACTAGAGGTGTCAGAGTATAGAGAGGAAGTGGGATGGAGAACAGTACCCGTGTGGAAGAACTTCTGGATCGCCTTTAGCAGAGCAGTGCTACTGTGAGACAAACCCTGTTTATACTAAACAGAGTATAAATCGTTTAGCACGTAAAACCGATTTGTTATGGAAGACACAGAACTGTCCAGTGCCCGAACCTGATGGCTACACATTGTACACAGATGATGGATTCTCATAATGTACTTTACAAAGATGTAGATGTTAGTTCATAAATCTTGATGTAGTAGCCCACTCACAGGTTGCTTAGGTACCTGTGATGTCATCATTGGTCACCATCCACAGGGGCCTGGGATGAAAGGACCCCTGATTCTTACCTCCCTCTTTGGCTCTCTTGGTCTCCTCTCTGCTCTCAACCCTTTCCCTGTTGGTTGTTCCCCCCCCCCACCATTCTGTCTTGTCTGTCTCTCTCTCCTTCCCTCTCTTCATCTCTATCCAGTAAATACCTTTCATACCAGATCTGTTGTATGTGGAAAGTATTTTTAAATATATCCCAATAGTAGATATTGAAAGAAATTAATTCTTAAAATTTTATAGGATGCCATTCTCTTTTGGAATGGCAAGATATTGTGTGTGTTTGTGTGTCTGTGTTGTGTATGATATATAAAAGCTGAATTTAGTGCATTGAATTATGTGAATTTAGAATTCAGTCCAATTGAATCTCTTGTTTTAAATAATCAAATTTGTTGGAAATGCTTCGAATTGGCATTTTCTACAGAGGCACTGGTCATTATAATTAAGTCCTTACAATGTCTTTCTTTTATGGATGGGAATAATTTTTAGAAGAGACTTTAAATTAAAGTTATATATAAGTTGCATTTTATAAATGGTATTATAACTTTGTAAGGCTAGTTGAAAAGATATTTTGGTCCCATTTTATCAGAGAAAAATGAAGATAATAAAGTTTAAAAAAAGGACAAGATTGTTACCATTTAATAGGTGATAAGAGCTCACAGTTACTCAGACATGGAAACTGCACCCCACTCTCATTCCCCCCCACAAAGCTAGAAAAGTTGTTCAGAAGTTTATAACTTTAAGAGTTTTATATTTTATCAAGAATACATGATCTTAGTAATTATTTTAGTTAAAATGTGTTTGATAATAATAGATGTTTCTGATAACCACATGGTAGAGAACAGAGTGTGTTGATACTTGTCCAGGAAGGAACAAGGGGGTGGACTTCACATTTTGGCCAGCCTCTGGAGGAGAAAGCAAAGCATTGCAAAGAGGGAAGGAGTGATGACATATGGGAAGAGCATGTTTAGGACTTCTAGTGAGAATTTCACCTGTACCCAGTCTGTCCTCACTAGTTGAAATCAACAATGACCATCATCACTGGAAATGCTGAGCTTCTCAAGAACAGCTGCCTTCTTTTTTTTTTTTCCTTTGCTTCTCAGTAATGAGGCATCAATGTTGACCACCTTGCAAGTCAGCTTTCTCTATGTATCCTTCCCTCCTTGCTCCACCCTGCCTCTCTCTCTCTCTCTCTCTCTCTCTCTCTCTCTCTCTCTCTCTCTC
>NW_026592265.1:0-28316 GCF_907164565.1 Psammomys obesus | reverse complement strand
CTTCTTCTTCTTCTTCTTCTTCTTCTTCTTCTTCTTCTTCTTCTTCTAGGAAAGGTCTTAGGTTTGCAATTCAAGGAAGACACTCAAGAAGATTGCCTTTTGCAGCACTATGATAAGAGTTGTTAATTCTATGGACAGAGAGACAGTAGAATAGTATGAGTAGAGTTTAGGCTCACAGGGCAGAGTGAGGTGCTTCTCATGGCCTCAAGAAAAGGAAATTCCATGCCATGCGTGTGGTTAATGAACATTTCATAGTGTTGCCTGCAGTCAGGCTGTTTCTCATACCAGGATAGCAGGGCACAGTAGGGTTCTTGCATTAATGAGGAAAAAAGGAGAGTTGTCAAAGTCTGACTTAGAGGATAAGGTGGTAGTGGGAAGAAGGAACATGTTTGACTAAGGTGTCCCATTACACAGGCAGGGCATGTGCCTTTGGCAGCACTCTGAGGTCTGGGAGGGTGTTACCGATTCATAAGCAGATTCTTGGTAGTGGCTTTATCACTACCTTTACATCTGCTATGAGAGAAAAGAGGAAGAGACCCCTGCAGGAATGTGTGACATGTTTAGCACCTAGCCCCAAACCTAACCTTTCCAACCTTTTTGTTTATATGCAAGAAATAGAGGAGTGGGTTTAAAGAAGTTATTTTATAAAAGAGGACACCTGAGGACTAATAAATGTTAAGTGTAGCTTTTTCTAGCTAAATTTAGGGCAACATGAAATTAGGGTATAGGTGGAAGGATCCATAATGTATGAGGGGTTTTATTTTTATTTTTATTTTTATTTTAAGGAGGTTCTTGGGAGGTACCAGAGAGAACAGATATGCTTTCATAGGATTGTCCCCGATCTCCATAAAGTGAATCCCTCATGGCTTTTGAGCTTGGGGTCACCAGAATGTTAAGTCACATTCAAAGGAGTAATTGGTTTATTTTTTTTTTAAAGGCTAAACTGGTTCAAACCATTATTTTTCCCTTGGACCTATAACATTCTTACCACACTCATAGAAGTCCATCTTTGAAAAACTAGCAACACAGGTGCCTCAGATGGTTAAAGCTCTGTCAGAGACTCAGCTTCCATTTGAAGCCTCAGCTTACAGCATGTGGTAGCCCATGATCCTCACGGCCAGGAGCTTGTTCTAGAATCTGGTAAGCCTTAAAAATCAGGAAGGCTTCAGGAGAAACTCCTGTTTCATATCATGCCCTTGCCTGGTTATTTGCTTTGTCCTTTGTGTCTCACATACACTGATATAATAAAAACACTGTGTGTTCTTAAAATAGCAGTAAATAAAGTATGTCACCAAGATGCAATGATATCAAATGAAGAGCAGTTATTCAAAATTAGAGTAGGAGACGAAATTTAAATCTTTGCTTATCCCCAATTAAAGTAAATGAAGCCGACATTAGAAAAGTATTAGTCTAGTTGGTTGGATTCTGTTAATGGTTTCTTTTTTAAAGAGAAAAGATGTGGTTTTGACTTTTAAGAGTTTGATTTATAAATATAAACATCTCCAAAATAGAGTTTATTTTGGAAAAAATTTTGTTAAAAGTTCTTTCACTTTAAATGAGATCTTTGTTATCTAAACTATAATGAGTAATGAGAAAATTCTTTTTATAAAGAAAGGGCAAGTTTGGGTTCTTTTTAAACTTGAAGACTTAGTCCAAGCAAGATAAGAGTGTCTGGGTAAGTAGAGAGTTGTTTCAAAAACACAAAGTCAGAACATAATTTCAGAGTAGGGTGTAAATTAAAAGTGACAAGATACACATCAGAAGGAGTCACTTGGCACACGAAGATGGGGCCCTTCCGTAAGTGCGCTTCATCTAAGGAGTGTGGAAGTTCTGTAAGACACCTGCGGGAGTACAAACGGGAGAGGCTGAGGCTGTACACCCGGTGCACTGACGCTTTGGGACTCTTTCCTCAGCTCACAGTGCTCTTCTTGGCAATTTTTCCCTTTCTTCTTTTTAAAATTTTTATTTATACTTTATTTACTTTGTATCCCCCCTCTAGTTCCCTCCCTTCTCCCCTCCCAATCCCTTCCTTCCTTCCCCTTCTCCACACACTCCCCTCCCCAAGTCCACTGGTAGAGGAGGGTTTCTTTTTCTTCCTTCTGATCCTAGTCTGTTAGGTCTCATCAGGAGTGGCTGCATTGTCTTCCTCTGTGGCCTGGTAAGGCTGTTCCCCCTTCAGGGAGAGGTGATCAAAGAGCAGGCCAATCAGTTCATGTCAGAAGCAGTCCCTGTTCCCATTACTATGGAACCCACTTGGACACTGAACTGCCATGGGCTACATCTGTGCAGAGGTTCTAGGTTATCTCCATGCATGGTCCTTGGTTGGAGTATGAGTCTCAGGAAAGACCCCTGTGCTCAATTTTTTCCTTTCTTAATAAACTCCCTTTGTGTCTGTGGTTCAGTCTTTTACCTCTGTACTCATATCTGTAGGTTAGCAGTCCTGAACACTGACACACTTACTGACGGTGATCTCTCTCTCCTCTATGGCTTCTTAAAAGGCATGATAATCAACTTCATCACCTTTTCTCTTGGAAGCTGCAGAATTTTCAACTTGCTTGTACTGTTTTTTTGTTGTTTTTGTTTTGCTCTCAAATTCTAATAAAATCATTCCAATTTTTTTCCTGAGATCACTTTAAAATTATTTTATGTATGACTGTAAGAACCTAAGAAAAGAACTGCAGTTTCCCTGGTAACAATCTTTACCTGTAATTTTAACAAAATCAAAATTAGCATCACTTTATCATTTGGGAATGGATCAAGCAAAGCTGTAGGCACTGCCCAGCTCGACCTCTGGTTTAGAAATGGGGCCTGAGGTTTCTATTCCACTGTGACCGAGAGAGAAAGCATGCCTGGTAACCTCAGAAAGGATGGGCCAAAGTCAATGCATAGTCAAGGAAATAGCTCAAAGGAGTCAAACTTAATTTTGTAGAAACAAAAAGCCATGTAGAGAAACAAGAATGGCAGTCCAGCCACCACCTACAATGAGGGTAACAGAGCTTCAGAATAGAGATGGGAATTGCTTCTGAACAAAAAAGAAATTCTTATATAAATATATAGATCTACTAGCAGCTTCTACAGTGGAGATATGGTTGTGTAGTTTAGCTGCTTTTTATCCAGTGAGAAAAATTCAGCTATGGGCTTTATAACTCTGTTAATTATACACATTTATACAAATGCCCTCATTAAAAATTCAGATTATAGAGGCTCTCTCTAGAAAGAACAAGACCAGTGTCCATTTGAATATTTCATAGACCATAGAAATAAGAAATGTGACCAAGGGTGCCTTGGCTAGGTAGAGCATTCTATAGAGAATGAGAGAATAACTTATTCAATGAAAGCATTAAATATTCTGCACCAGCTAGAGCTAGCAACTTCTAGGCATGGGTAGAGCTGAATTTCAAAACCATTGTCATTCCAAGACAACCTGTAGTTTTAAATGACTAGGCTGTCAGACTCTAAGTTCTCTGCTGTTGCCTTTTCTGCTTTACTGAATAGTAACAATTACATTGCAAACAGCATGTTATTTCCAACTGTTTTTTTGACAGAAATCTTTGTGTTACAAAGATCGCAAACTTGAGTTCCTTTGCATGATTCATTTTTTATGTAAATCTTAAGGGTGGAAAGCTTTTTTAAGGCTTCTATAAATTTGTCCTTGAAAATAGTATTGACTTATCTTTCTCTCACACATACAAAAAAAATACTTGCTGAACAGAATGGTGAGGGAGAATTTGTGTAGCTGTGGACACCATTTTTAACATACCGTTGTCAGATTAATATAGAAAGGATTTTTTTTTTAATAATGGTCAGCATGAACTTATTTAGGGAGCATGATGCCATTTGGAAAAAAGAACCAGGGGATGTATGTGTGTGTCTGTGTGTCCGTGTGTGTGTGTTTTATGTGTCTGTCTCTGTGTATATTTGTCTATGTGTCTGCATTTGTGTCTCTCTGTGTGTATGGCTATGTGTGTGTGTGTTTGTGAGTGTTGGTGTATGTGTTTGTGTGCATGTGTGAGCATGTGTGTATTTGTGTGTGTATTGCCCCTCTGAAGAATTTGTTTCTTTTAATGTCCTCACTATAAAAATTAACACATTGATTTGTCTTAGATGGAACACATCAAAAATATCTCTTAAGAAAGAGGAAGAACTTGTGTTAAAAGTGCAATGGGATGGGGAATATAGTAAGCATGACCTAGCCTCTTGAAGATCTTTATCTTTGAAACTGATTTAAACTTTCAACAACAGCTGAGTGTTTGAAGATCTAAGGCAAAACCAGTAAAATCCAAACCTATGTTCTAGTTTGTTTTTTTAAAAACAAACAAACAAACAAAAAACACTTTATTTTTTCTCAGTGCCAAAACATAGTTTTAAATCACACTCAGCATTTTTGATATACAGTAATTTATCTATCTACCTATCTATCCATCACTACATCTATTTTCTGAGCACCGAATAGGATTTGTTTTCCCAAAGGCAGAACAAGTGAATGTTAGATAGTAATGTTTTAGCCCCATGCCTATATTAAACCAAGAGTGAATGAACTTGTGGTGGACATTTTCATGTCTCTCGTCCCCTGCTGTCTCTTTTCTTAGAACATTTACTTTATAAAACTCATTCTTGTACCTTCTTTATCTGCTTCTTTGTGATATAAATCTCCCAGGCACTTTCACTTTTATAACTCAGAAATGTCTTTTTCAAGGGCTTGGAAATAGAATTGTTGAAAGATAATCTCATCTTCCTGGCTCTGTCCCTCCTTTTAATATACGACAATTAGCAAATGCTGGTGCTTAATCACATTGGTCACCTCCCTATCTCCCATCCTCTAGTATTTTCCTATCAGCACACTCTGAGGTAGGCAGGAAAAGAAGAAAATCTGACTGAATCTTGGGTAGATACTGATGCAGAGTTGTACACATCCTCATGTGATTATTCAATCATGGGAAACAAAAGACCCTCTGGTAGCTACTGGGAGTAACAGGACCAACTTCAATGACTGGTAGTTATTCCCTTTTTCACAATAGAAGAGTTTCCATACAGTCTTCCAGAATTGTCAGCTCCCATCATTCACACACGCCTTACAACATTCAGAAAGCCTATATAGGACAGAACAGAAAATTAACCCTATTCTAAGGGAAACCTTACCTACTCCTGAAGTTCCCCACATTTCCTCAGGATAAGTCATGAATAATCCTCCCCTGCGTTATTAGCTTCTAAAACAAGTTATCCAATATCCTAGGAATGCAATTCTATTTTAAAAATTTCACATACACACACACACACACACACACACACACACACAAGCACACTTTATTTTCTGTAGTAAATTCCAAGTCTCAATTTTGTCTCATCTCCAAATTCTTACTTCAATGATGACAAGAACTTGGACACACTAGATAGAAGTCTCAATCTAATCATGTCACAACCAATCATGAAACCCCCACAGCCTTTAGCCATGATTAACAATTTTAGTGTTTCAAAATACTGTGAGATGGATTGATTGCTCAGTGTTTAAGACTAGTTATTTCTCTTGAAAACAACTTATTCAGTTCCCAACACTCACATCGGGTGGTTCACACCTGCCTGTAACTCCAGTTCTGTGGGCTCAAACAACTCCTCAGCTTTAAAGGGAAGCATACATGATGCACATTTATATACATAAAATATAAATAAATAAACAAACAAGTAAAACCTTATGTAGGCATAAGGTTATTTCATAATTCAAATGTTGATGAATGTGCCTTGCCCCCCCCCATATCTGGTTGTGATTCTTGTTCTGAGAATCTCCTGTCTCAATCTTATATAAACATGTTCCCAACTGTCCCCTGATAGGCCAATAAAGCAGCTTTCAGGGGATGAGGAGTTAGAGGAGAAAGTAAGGGGTTCAGACATTGAGTGGTCCAAAGAATCAGCTGAGCAAATAAAGCCATAAAATGCAAATATTTCTGGGATTTACGCTGGGAGGAAGCCAGAGTACCTTAAAGGATTAAGAACAGAGTGATAACTGTTTTGTGCTGCAAAACTTGATAAACAATTAATAACGCCTCAATTTGGGGTGGCGGGATTGCCTGGTTAAGAGAGAAATGGAGAAACAAACAGAATTTTATAAAAGATAACTCCAATGACCTTAAAGACAAGGAGTTAAGCATGTTCCAGTGGATGGTCCTACACCCATGCGCATACAGGCAGCACGAAGTACATTCAGAGAGCTTTCAAAAATAGACCACCACCAAAAACGTACACATTTCCAACAGTGGCATCTTCTCGGCTGAGAGTTCGCTTTTATTTCATCAGCTTATTTTATTGAGATAGTGACACCTGCTTGATTTCTGGTCCTGTTTTTTTTTTTTTTTAATTTTTTTAATATTAATGACAGGTTATTTACTTTGTATCCCAGCCATAGCCCCCTCTCACATTCCCTCCCATTCTCACCCTTCCTTCCTCATATCCTCCCTGTCCCTTTCTAAGTCCACTGATAGGGGAGGACCTCCTCCCCTTCCATCTGACCCTAGCTTATCAGGTCTCTTCAGGACTGGCTGCAATGTCCTTCTCTGTGGCCTAGCAGGGCTGCTTCTCCCTCTAGGGGGAAGGAGGAGGTAAAGGAGGCAGTCATTGAGTTCATGTCAGAAATAGTTCCTGTTCCCCTTACTAAGACAACCCACTTGGATACTGAGCTACCATGGGCGACATCTGAGCAGGGGAGCAGGGATTCAAGGTTGTGTCCATACATGGTCCTTGGTTGGAGAAACAGTCTCATAGAGGACTCCTGTGCCCTGATATATTTTGTCCTTGTGGAGCTCCTGTCCTCTCCGATTCATATTAACTTCCCCTTTTATCATATGATTCCCTGCACTCTACTGAAGATTTAATTATGGGTCTCAGCATCTACCTACCCACAGAGGGCCTCTGAAAGACTCTGGTCCTGTTTAATTTGAGCACTTTGATCTTATCCTTTTACTTTGTCTATTCAGTCTGCCTGTTTCTTTTGATTGGAGAATTGAGGCCATAAGTATTTAAATCTGTTACTGAAATCTATGCGTTAATTGTGGTCATCGTGTGTTTTCTTTTCAGTGTTGCTGTTTGTGTTCTCAATGGTATTTTGTATTTTAATAAGTATGGTTTCTTATTTCTTTCTACTGTCCAGTTTGCTTGTTCTTTTCTTCAGCCTGAAACAATGCTTCCTGTATTTTCTTTAGGTTTGATTTATTGAATGTGAGTTTCCTTCAGCTTTTTATGTCTTGGGAAGTTGTGGGTTTTTTTTTGTTGTTGTTTTGTTTTGTTTTGTTTTTTCTCTATGATTAGCACAGTTTTACTGGTTATATCAGCCCAGGATGTGGTTGTTATATTCTTTCAGGACTTGGGGTGCTTTGTTCTTTGTTCTTCTGGCTTTCAGTATTTCATTGAGAAATCAACTGTTACTCTGATGAAATTTCCTTTATATGTGACTTGTGTGTTTGTTCTCTTTTGCATCTTTCAGTACACTTTCTTTGTTATGTATACTGGTGCTTTCGCTATGATATACAATAGGGATTTTTTTTTTCTGGTCTTATCTATTTGGTGTACTGTGTGCTTCTTGAATCTGTGTCAGTATTTCAGTTCTCAGTTTGAAAAGTTTTCTTCTATGATGTTGATGTAGATCTAGTCCATACCATTGACCTTTCTCATCTGCTCAGGTCTCCTTCTTCTATGCCTATATTTAAAGGTTTGATTTGTTATGGGATTCTATATTTCTTGTATATTTCTTTTTTGTGCTTTTAATTTGTTTTTGTATTTCTTGTTTGTTTACTCTAAATTCTTTACTTTATCTTTGAGTAATGATAGTCTCCATTTTGCTTGATTAATTCTACTTGAGTTTGCTTGTGAGCTATTGGGGCTTTCAATTTCATCTTCATATTGGCTTGAGTCCTCTTCAATGTTTCTATCTGCTGATTGAATTCCATTCGCAAGTCTTAGATTATCTTTGTCATTTTCACCAACATTCTGTTTGTGTTTACTTGGCCATTGCTGAGGCATTTATTCCCTTCAAGCTCTTTTTTTCTTGATTTTGTTGAGTTATTTCCATGTGTTTTCTTTAAATGCTTGAGTTCGTTGAAGTTTATGATTGATAAAAACAAACAAACAAACAAACAAACAAACAAAAAAAACCTCTGTGTCCTGGGGTTTGTCTAGGTAATTATTCTTGATAAACATTTCTACAAGATTTTTAGGTTCTGGAGAGACGATACTGACATTCATATTGTTTGTATTTTTGTGATGAGCTCTGGGCATATGGCTGAGCCCAGAGCATTTCTATCTAACTATCCATAGACCTAGTCCTGGAAGTTTCTAGCCTCTGTAAACTCTAATCTGCAAGCCCAGACCTTGAAGGCTTCAGCTTCTAGCCTGTGTCTGCTAAACTAGGTCTACAATGTTTCAGCCTCTGAGACTTACTGCTGAATAAGTTCACACTTTCTAGTTCTTTCTGAACTTTGGCTGACTGGTTCAACTCAGCTCTTCTGGCTCAAAACTCCTTCCCAAGCTGACTGATCAACCTGGCTTCTCTTGGCTTCTGACTGAATTGCACTGCTTGGAAAAACTGCCTCTGAACTCCAGACTGAACTTCACTGACTTAACTGACTACATGAATTGGACAGAACTGCATAAACTCAGCTAAACTCAACTGCATTCAATGGAACTGCATCTAACTCAACTCAACTCAACTCAACTCAGTTGCCTCACTCACTCTTCCTCTCTGAACTTCTCTTAAGTATCCTTCCATTCCTGTCTATTCTGGAGAGAGCTGAGCATATTCTATCTCTGGCTCATCTTGTCAAATCTTTCTGTGATTTGTCACTTTCTCTGCTCCCCAATTAGATGTCATTGTTTGGGATTAGAGATTTGTACTATGGACATCTATATTCCAGCCAAAGGGATTAAAGGTATGTATTCCAACTAGGGTTGCCATGTTGCTGGATTAAAATTGCTCTACAAGATATGAGTTTCCAATACATTTAGTTGAATGCCACCAGAGCATGCTAAGAATTTGCTAAGATTTGTGAAAGATCGCCAGATTGTATTCCAAAGTAGCTGTTCCACTTTTCAAGTTTACCTGTAATGAATGTAAATTCCTGTACTTTCACATCCTTGATAGCAGTTGGTGTTGCTGGTATAAGTCTAATTTTGCATATCACTATTTTAAATTTCAATTTCCTAATGGCAGATAATACCAGACAACTTTTCATATGTTCATTTTCTACCTGTAGATATTGGTGATGCATTAATTCTTTAATCTGGATTTTGTCTCTGTGTGTATATGTGTGTGTGTAGTTTGTGTCTTTTCTTCACACTACTTAAGGCTATTACATAATTATAAATATAATGTCAGTTTTACACCAGTGGACAAGTTTGGTGTTCTTCATAATTTTGCGTAGATCTACATGTTTCTATCATGTAGTTTTCCTACTGTTTTGGCATGGAATGCACTCTGTTAGAGTTAACTTCTTTCACTCAGCCCTTCTGTGTTGAAGGAGTACTTAAATTGCCTTTATTTTTTGAAAGACATTTCTGATGCCTTTAGGCATCTAAGCTGACAGCTTCTTTGTTTTAATCATTCCAGTCTTTAATTTGTTGCCATACTTTTTGACACGCATTGCTTCTGTTAAAGTCTGCTGTCATCTTTATTGCAGGGCTATTTTGTTATTTTTTTTTGTCATTGGTATTTTCTTCATTGAGATTTCTGAAACAGATTATTGTTTTTCCAAGATTTGGAAACTGAAAGCATTATTTTTTTTCAAATATTATTCTCTAGGACTCTTTTTCCTTTGTGGATTCTAGTTATGTTGTTTAAAGTTGTCTGTAATCCATATATACTTTTTATTGTTTTCTCTCTGTATTTTATTTTATATAGACACACTTTCTTTGCTATATATTTTTATCTTTATAATTTTCTGTTCTTATGTTTTTAATATATATATATATGTGTTATTTTCTTTCATATGTTACTGTTTTCATCTCTGGAAGATACAGTTGAATCTTTCCCTCTTTCCTTTGTGCCTCCTTTTAGTTTTCTTATTCATCCTTCTTGTTTCTTGACCATACTAAATATATTAACTATGTTAATGTCCCTGCTTAGTTTCCCATTGAACAATATCTGATTTTGACAAATTGTTGCTTATTTTAATTTTGATAAATATTTTCTCCTCCTTAGCAATCTAGTAATTTGTTCCTAGATTTCCTCTATTTACCAAATGTATTCCTATGAAAATGACAAAGTATTTGATAGTGAATACATTAAGTTACTAGAAAATTTGATCTTTATAGGTCTTGTTTTTTTCAAGTTTGTTAGATGAGACCTAAGAACAGTATTTATAGTTAGTTTGTATTCTCCACTACTGAGGCAAAGCATTACCAGGTGGTATATGTGATAGCCTGAACATTGTGAATTTCTACACTTTTATTAATGAAAAATAAATTGTTCTCAACAATGTTGAATAATAAGAATTAATCCTTCTAATCCCTCAGTATAGCCAATATAGTACTTGCCTATGTTGCAGTTCATGTACACACACACACACACACACAATATTCAGCGGTGGACTTTTTTCATTTTTTACAGTTTCAACTCTTCTGTTACTGTCTCTCTCGTCTCTCTCTGGTGTTTGTGCTCTCTCTGTCTGTCTCTCTCTGTGTGTCTAATACTTTCTCTAGCTTGCTCATTCACTCTTGTTTTTGCTTTTACTCTTCCCAGCTCTCTCCTTCTGTTTTGTAAATTTAAACATCTTTAATAACCAGAAACCTTACCTTTCATCTCATCTCAGAGTCCTTAAACAATGTAATGCTTGTGGCATGAAAATCCTCACTGAGCAACAAGATGAGGTTTGAGGGTTTGCTGTGTTGCTGTGTTTCTGGCTTCCCATGAGGGTTTTTTTTTTTTTTCCTTGTAGTTGATTTCTTTAAAATGATTAGCCATTGGCTATTTGTTTGGATTTTGTTTCAGGTGCAATGTTACATTCTGGTTTGTAATTCTTTCTTAAATAATATTTTTGTGCTGTGAGAAAATAATCTATTTTCAAGAAAAGGAAAATATTTTTGTTGTCTTTTTTTAATTTCAAAAGATTTTTTATCATCAAATATAATTACATGGTGGCATTTATATAGCATAGTTTCTTCTTTAAAATATTTATTTATTTATTCATTCACTTTACATACTAAATGCACCCCCTTGTCTGCTCCCAGTACCATACTCCCACCTACTTACCCCTTCCCGCTCCCCTTTTCCTCAAAAACTGGGAGCCCCCCCCCCAACCCACCCTGCTATGTCCAGTAGCATCTTCCACTGATGCCAGACAAGGCAGCCCAGCTAGGGGCAAGTGATCTAAAAGCAATTAAGTGCATGTCAGAGACAGCTCCTGCTCTGCTCCACTTACTAGAGAACCCCTATGAAGACTAAGCTGCCCATCAGTTACATATGTAATGGGAGCCTAGGTTCAGTCCTTGCCTGCTCTTCGATTGGTGCTTTAGTCTCTGTAAAGCTTCCATAGCTTACTTGACTCTGCTGGTACTCTTATGGAGTTCCTGACCCCTCTGGGTCCTTCTATACTTCCCCCGACTCTTCCACAGCAATCCCCAAGCTCCTCCTAATGTTTGGCTGTGGTTCTCAGCATCTGTTTTAAAATTCTACTTGGTGGAGCCTCTCAGAGGACGGTTATAATAGGCTCCCGTCTGCAAGCACAGCAGAGTGTCATTAATAGAGTCAAGGGTAGGCTCTCTCCTGTTGGATGGCTCTCAGGTTGGTGCAGTCATTGATTGACCATTCTGTCAGTCTTTGCTCCATCTGTTCCCTGCATCTTTCGTAGGTAAGGGTTGAAGGTTTTGTGGCTGGATTCGTCTCTCCCCCCTCTCTCCACTGAAAATCCTGCCAGCTACGAGGAGGCCACTTGAGTCTCCATGCCTCTTGCTGCTAGGAATCTCCGCTAGTCACCCATGTCCTCCGAGGTCTCACCCCATACCCTGTCTCAGGTCTCCAGCTTGTCCCAGAGATGTGCCTCCTTGGATTCCCTTCTCTCTCCAAGCCCTCGTACCGCTCACCTCCTCCCTCTCCCCCTACTCTCATTCCTCTCCTCATAGCCTCCCCCACCCAGTTCCTGCACTTCATCCACTTCCGATGTCTATTCTATTTCCCCTTCTGAGTTGAATTCAAGCATCCTCCCTTGAATCATCCTTCTTACTTAGTTTCTGTGCGTCTGCGGCTTGTGGTATGATTATTCTGTACTATAAGGTGAATAACCACTTACAAGTGGGTACACACAAAGTGTGTCCTTCTGGGTCTGGGTTACCTCACTCAGGATGATATTTTCTAGTTCCATCTGTACTTTGTTTATACATACCATCTTTCTCCAACTCTTCCCAGATTCACTCCTTTCTGAGTTCCCTTTATCTCTCTCTCCTTCTTTCTCTCTCCCCATCCAGTCCATTTTGTGTTGGGCGCCTATTCTTGTGGGGGGTCCTTTCCTGCGGTGTTGGTGATATGGCAGAGGTCACAGCATTAAAGAAACTGATTCTTTTTTTTTTTTTTTAGATGCTATGAGATCCAAACATCTCCTCAGCTAAGGGTAGAACTATGTGCCCACCTCCACCCTACCCATGCTGGAATTTTGTGTGACTTGAGGCACTATGATTCCCAGAATCCTTGCTTTCCCTGTAGGCATTACAGTGCTACTCTGAGGCGCTGTTAGGTATGCTGGACCTCTGAGTCCTGACACAGAAAGGCATGGGTTTTACTTGTTCTTCTTTGTCTTGTAGGTTCTTTTTCCCCCGCATATTCTCTGAAGCTACCTCCCTTTTAACATGTGGCTGCTTGAGGAGCTTCCATGCCTAACTCAAAAAGGCAGGGCTTTCCCTACTCCTGTCTTCCATTAGGCAATTTCAGGCAACTTGCCTGTCCTGTGGTTTTTCTTTTGAGCTCTAATAAAAATGTCCTCAACCTCCTTTCAGACACTGCTCTTAAATTCTTTTATTTATGAGTTTAAGAACCCCAAGAGAGCTCCTCAGAATTTTTGGTGTCAGCATGAAACATTCAGTGAGATGCACACAGTGTCTCTTGATCACCATCTCAGTTGATAGTGCAAGAACTAGTTTTAGATTTTTGCAGGTGTGCTTCTCAGAAGCAGATACTCAATGGACAAATTGCCAAAGCAACTATTTAGCCAGCTTAGGCATAATAAAAATGTCTCTTTCATGTGACATTTTAAATAACTATAAAAAGAAATAGTTTAAAATTTTGTTTTTACTTAAATTATTCAGCTCTGTTCCTCCTCTGCAATGTGCTTTGACATACAAATATGTCCTGATTGTTTTCTAATCCTTTTCACCCCAGGGAGGCAAAAACAAATTTAAGCTTCTGGACCGACAATTTTACATGTGTAATTATACACTTACATTCAATCAATTATCAAATGTGAAAATAAACTTCGATAAATGACACATTTGAAAACTCTCCTCTCTTGAGAAGTGGTTGAGCTAAAACAGAGTTGTAGATTAATCAGCCTTAAAATTGGTATGAGCGTCTATGAGTAAGTGTGTATCTTCATATATCTATTTAAAGGGTCTCCAGTCTCACAGTTTTTAAAGTTTTCCATCCACCAAACAGCTTTGTGGCACAGACGCTGTTTATCGTGTCTTTGCCTCTTTCAAATTGATGTTAATTTTAGAAGTCAATGAGAACCATTAATTCTAAAAGCTAAAATCCTTTGTCAAGTTAAATGTGGTAGGGCAGATATCAGAATGCTCTAAGCATACATCGGAAATATACCTGCCCACTGGTTCCTGTGTCGCCTTCTTCCTGCGAGATCTATTTTTATACATACTTCTTTTTGCTCCCCTGAAAATCTATAAATTGTATCTATATCTGTCAGTCTGACAAATTTATTATCATATCCACCAAAGAAAGATTTTTATCAGGAAAATTTTAATGGCCTATACCTATTGAACACAGTTTATGACAACCATTTCTTCTATTATTGACCACTGACTTAAAATGGTATCAAAACAGCATTCAAGGAAACCAGAACATTAGATGCAGTGAACACCTTTCCTTAAAGTAAGGTACCATTTGTATAGCATATTGCATATGCTTTCAAATTTAACATTACATTTAAATTGCAAGTAATGAATAACTGTCATATTTCTCCTACTTGCTGCTTTTAAGAAATATTTAATTTCTTCATTGAAAAAAGATGTCATAAAATTATACTGCTTGACAGAATTGAAGAGGGGAGATGACACTTATCCCTACCCCTTCACATTTAAATTACATGCATAATTTGGGAGGTTTCTGAAATACTTCACTCAGTTATGTTTCCAGTATGAAACATGAAAATGCATGCTTTATTCTATACATGCAACATGAAGTAGCCAAACCATCACTGTTTCATTACAGATAATTTGAAGGCTTGGCTTAAATGAATATATTGAACAGATGTATACAGTGGACATTTGAAATGGCACCTTTTTTTTTTTCTTGCTTACTGCTTTTTAGGTCAATTTGCAAAGGAATATGTTTCAGGATGACATTTTGATTCATGTCTGTTGTAATACTTCATTCTAATGTATCACTCTCTTCATTACTGTGTCCCCTGTTCTCCTTGGCTGGTTCTCTTCCTTCCTTAGTTAGAATTTCTCTACAATAACACATCTTTTCTGTAGATACTGTATGCTCTCAGCTAAGTTGTAGAGTGTGAACATGTAAGTGCGGGCTGTATTTCAGTAAATTAGTAAGGAGAGAAAAAAAGCATTCCAGATTCCCTGGTACTGTTTTCTTTTTTCTTGCTGTTGTTTGTTTTGAAAATCCATTTTTTTCTCATATAATACATCCTAACCACTGGTTCCCCTCCCTCTTTCATCCAAACTCTGCTCTCACAAAAACACCAAGCAAACAACCACAATATATACACAGAGAACCTGGTGCAGACCCATGCGGACTCCAAGCTTGCTGGTTCCCTCTTTGTGAGCCTAGAGGAGCCCCACATTGTTGACTCAGTGCACCAGGATCTCCTTGTGCCCTCCAATGCCTACAATCTTTTCTTTCCCTCTTTCATGGGGTTCATGATCTTCAAGGGGAAGGACTGACAAGAGACCTCTAATTTAGACTCATCTGGCTGTGGATCTCTGTACCCACTCCCATCTGCTGCCAGAGGAAGCCTCTCTGATGATGACTGGACAAGGCACCAATCTATGGGTAGAGCAAAATATCATTAGGAATCATTTCATTGAATTTTTTTTCCAGTCATGTTTTGTTCTGCCTAGGTCTGGTCAATTCAGACTCTGGTTGCTGGCAGTGTAAAGATACAGGCTGCCTCTCACCGCATGGACCTTAAGATAAATCCCAAGTTGGTTGGCTATTCCCACTTGTCCTGTGCTACCATTTCCCTGCATATCTTGCAGGAAGGACAGATTGTAGGTGGAGGGGTTTGTGGATGGGTGCATGTCCAGTTTGCTCTTACAGTAGCCTGCAGAGTACCTTCCCATGCCAAAGAAACTAGAACCTAGGTGTGAAGGCTCTATGCCCTTACCCTCTTGACCTCTCTACATTCACTAAACTACAGAGATGTAGTCCTCAGTAATGCCCTTCCCCTCACTTTTCAGAGAGTAATCGTCTGTCCTAGCATCAAGCTAGGTTGTTTAGAGATCTCCACGGGACCTCCTCCAACTACCACTCAAAGAAATGAAACCCAGTTTCACTTCTGGAAGCCTTGCCTGGTTACAAAAGACTTCTTACCCTTCCTTAGAAGGAGGCCTCACTACAGTCGCCTTAGTATATTCCAGTAAGTTTCCACTGCACTGTTTCCACCATACACACAGAATGCTCCCCACTTCCAGCTGTCTGTCCCCACATTTTCTTCCTCTTTTCTGTACTCCTCTCTGGTCCTTCCCACTTCGATCCCCACCCATCCGCAGTCCACCGAAAAAATCCTTTTTTTTTTCTCTTTTCAGGGAGATTTATGTGCTCCCCTCCCTAAGTCCACCCTCCTTTTTTTGCTTTGTTTTGTTTTGGCCTAACTCTTCTGGGTCTACAGATTGTAGCTTGGTTATCACTTACATAATGACAAATGATCACTTACAAGTAAATGCATACCATACTTATTTGTCTGGGTCTGTGTTACCTTACTCAAAGATGACTTTTTAAATATTTCCATCAATTTGCCTGCAAGTTTCATGATTTTTATTTTAATTTGTATTAATCCATTGTGTAAATGTACCACATTTTGTTTATCCATTCATCTGTTGAGGGACCTCTAGGTTGTTTCCAGTTTCTGGCTATCATGAATAAGTCTACAATGAACATAATTGAGCAAGTGTTCTTGTGATAGGGTGAGGTATCCTTTATGTAACATGCCAAAGAGTGCTTATAGCTGGGTCTTGAGGTAAATTGATTCCTATTGTCCAAGGAATTGCCTTATATTTTTTGATTTTTCATAGTGGCTGTACAAGTTAGTGCTCCCACCAGCAATAAAGAAGTATTTTTCTTGTTCCACAGCCTCCCAACATAAATTTCACTAATAATGAGATCTTACTTATTCTAACAACTGTAAGCTGGAATCTCAAAATAGCTTTGATTTGCATTTTCCTAAAGACTCAGAGTGTTTCTTTAGGTGTTTTCAACCATTTGAGATTCCTCCATTGATTACTGTCGCCTTAAATCTGTACCTGGTTTTCAAATTGGATTATGAGAGGTTTTTTTTTTTTGTTTTTTTTTTTTTTTTTTTTTTTTCTTCTGGTATTTAGTTCCTTCAGTTCTTTATACATTTTGGGTATTAGACCTCTATTGAATGTAAAGTTGGTCAAAGTCTTTTCCAATCCTATAGGCTGCTGCTTTTTCTACTTGACAGTTTCATTTGTCTTACAGAGCTTTTCAGTTTCAGGAGAACCTTTTCAGCTTTTCAGTTCAGAACCATTTATTAATGGTTCATCCTTGTAAATGTGCTACAGGTGTTCTGCTCAGAAAGTTGTATCCTCTGCCAACGCATTCACAGATATTTCCCACTTTCTCTACTACAAGGTTCAGCGTATCTGATTTTATGTTGAGCTCTTTGATCTACTTGGACTTGAATTTTCTGCAGGGTGATAAAACATGGATATATTTGCATGTATTCAGTTTGATCAGCACCATTTGTTAAAGATGCTGTCTTTGTTCCAGTATGTATTTCTGGTTTCTTTATTTAAAAAAATCAGATGTCCATAGGTGTGGGAATGTATGTCCACGTCTTCAATTCAATTCCAGTGATCAGTGTGTTTATTTGTATGCCAATACCATGTGGTATATGTTTGTTTGTTTTGGTTTTTTGTTTGTTTTAGTATAGCTCTGTAGTACAAGTTGAAATCAAGGATGATAATACTTCCTGAAGTTCTTTCATTGTTCAAAATTGTTTTAACTATCCCGGTTTGGTTTTGGTTTTGGGGTTTTTTTGTTTGTTTGTTTGTTTTGTTTTGTTTTGTTTTGTTTTTCCAAATGAAGTTGGGTATTGACCTTTCAAGGTTTGTAAAGTATTGCGTTGGAATTTTTATGGGGATTGCATTAAATCATTGCCTTTGATTCAATTAAAACTCAAGTGAAAAATGACATGGTTAATTTTACCAATCTATGAGCATGGCAGATCTTTCTATTTTCTGATATCTTCTTCAATTCCTTCCTTCAAAGACTCAAAGTCTTTATCCTGTAAGTCTAACTTGCTTGGTTAGAGTTACCCCAAGATAGTCTGTATTATTTGAGGCTATTGTGAGAGGTATTGTTTTCACTGAATTCTTTCTCAGTCTGTTTCTGGTTTGTATATAGGAAGGCTACTGATTTGTGTGAGTTATTTGCATGTCCAGCCCCTTTGCTAAAAGTGTTTCTCAGCTATAGGATTTCCATGGTGGAATTTTTTGGGTCACTTATGTATACTATTATATCACCTGCACATAACAATACTATGACTTTTTCATTTCCAACTTGTATCTTTCTGATCTCCTTCAGTTGTCTTATTGCTTTAGCTAAAGCTTCAAGTACTACATTGAACAGATATGGAGAGGATGGACAACAAAGACTTGTTCCTGAGTTTAGTAGAATTTCTTTGAGTGTCTTGCAATTTAATTTGATGTTGGCTATAGGTTTGTTGTAAATTGCCTTTATTATGTTTAGGGTTATCCTTGTATCCCTAATATCTCCAGGATTTTTATCATGAAGAGGTATTGGATTTGGGCAGAGGCTTTCTCTACATTTGGAGTGGGTCAACTGAAAGCCTCGAATTTGGGTCTGGATATCAGTTGAGCTGGTCAGCCCACCAGCTCTCCTACCCCCACACCACCAGAGCAAGCTTTGCAGTACTGAACCAGCTAGCTCACCCAATGCTGCAGGTGGCAATAGGGAGAGCCAGCTCTCCCACTCCCGTGCCCTCAGGACTGGCTCATGCATACCCCCTGAAGAACCAGCTCTATTTTACTGTCCAGGCGAGGTGTACGGTCTGTTCTCCTGAGTCTTGCAGCCTGCAAAGGACCAGGACAGCTTTCCTGTCTCATGACCTCAGGACCTGTTCTCTAGTCAGCCCTAGGTGGCAAGAAGGAGGCATCTCTCCCTTACCCATGCCACTGCACTACAGGCAAGTGGTGGGGTCAGTTCTCCACCACTCATGGGCCAGCTCACTTGCAAGCCTCCACCCCCCTCCTATCACCCAGCCCCTGCTTCCCACCAGAGTGATTTTTTTTATTTAACATTTTCTTTGATCAATGTACTCATTATCCTGTCTTCAATGCCTGAGATTCTCTCTTCCATCTCTTGTTCTCCTGGTGAATGTAGCTTGCATCTGTACTTCAGTTTTAAATTTCTAAATTTTTCATTTCTAGAATTCCCAAAGCTTTTGTTTTCTTAATTGCCTTTCTTCCCATTTCAGGTCTTGGACATCTTTATTTGTTTTCTTCAGTGGTTTGTTCATTTTTTTCTTCACTTTTTTAAAAGGATTTATTCATTTTCTCTGATTGTGTTTTCCTGGATTTCGGGCCTCTATCATCTTAATATAGTTGGATTTAAGTTTTTTTTTTTTTTCTTGTATTTCAGCTTTGTTGGAATATTCCGAGACTGATGTAGTAGGATAGTTGGGCTCTAGTGGAGACATTTAGCCTTGGATGTTATTATATTTTTAAGCTGGCATCTAGACATCTGGGTTTGGCATGATTGTTGATCTAGGTACTGATTTCTGGGTTTGTCTTTGCTGGGTGGATGTTTTGTTCCTTGGTTTCCTCCCTGGCTTTTCAAAGAGTGTGATGTCTGCATGTTGCCAGTTTCATTAGCCTGTTTTGTTAGCTCAGATGCTGTGTTCATATGGAATGCCTGCTGGTGTTAGCGGCTGGGATGCAACCATGAGTTGGGGAGAATGGTGTGTGTTTGCCTGTGTGGCAGGGGGTCTGTGGCATAGCAGTGGGAAAGGGAGGCCATAGCTGGTGAACTGCTGCAGTGCTAGGGAGGAGATGGAGGGATTGGGTTTATGGTAACACAGAGAATGGAGGTCTGCAGACAAGCTATTTGATATTTTGGAGAGAACTGAGCACAAGGTATTTCCTGAGTTGAAGCTGGGACACAGGAATTAGTGGGAGGAGGGAGGCCAAGGTATGGGCTGTGGGATCCACAGGAGCCATGGACAGAAGGGAGGCTGCAGCTGGTCTTCTGTTGTAGCACTAGGGATGAGCCTAGGGAATTGAGTTTCAGGGAACAGAGAGTGTGGATAAGGTCTACAGGCAGGCTGCTTGTAGAAGGAGTCTTCTTCTGGTTGAGCAGGAGGAGTCTTCTTGAGTGTTGGCCTGGGATAAAGTGATGTGGGTGGAAGGGAGGCTCGGGTGTGGTAGTCTATAGGAGAAGATGTGGGCAGAAGGGTAGGCAGGCTGTAGCTATTGTTTTGTTGCAGTGCTAGGGATGAGCCTGAGAGATTGCGCCTACAGAGAGAATGGAAAAAGTCTTTGTTGTTTCTTCTTTTCTTCGTCTTCGTCTTCTTCTTCTTCTTCTTTCTAGTTTATTTAATTTATTCTTTGTGCATTAGTTTTAAAGTGTCAGAATCCATGGAATTGGAGACAGTTGTGAGCTGTCATGTGGGTGCTGGGAATTGAACTCAGGTCCTTTGGAAGAGCAGACAGTGCTCTTAAGCACTGAGCCATCTCTCCAGATTATTCTTCTTCTCTTCTTCTTCTTCTTTTTCTTCTTCTCCTCCTCCTCCTTTCCTCCTCCTCCTCCTCTTCCTCCTCCTTCTTCTTCCTCTTCTCTTTCTTTTAATGTGAGGTATTTAACACTGCACCATTCTTAGAAAATAACACTAATGTACAAGTTCACACCACACTATAGGCCTTCCAGAACCCAGTGTTCCATATGTCTTAAATCCAACTTAGTTCAGAATAATTTTCAACTACTGCTTTTGGGAAACTGCTGTTGCATTTTCAGAATCAAAAGCCAAAAGCCTTTGCTCACAGATTTGTTTTTGTTGTTGTTATTCATAGACAGAACCGTTATTTAAGTGACACCCCCCATTAATTGTAACATTTCACCGAGTTTTAGTAATTTACTTTTCTATTTTATTATATTTTTAGAGTGCCCTAATTATAATCCAATTATTACCTTCTCCTTGAGCTTTTGCCAAAGCTAAACTATAAAGAGTGCTAACTTTAACAATAAAACTGCTTTTACTATTTCAAATAGACAACTACATTGCAAGCATTGTTTTTTCTATCAGAATTAAGGATTGCATATGTTTACTATAATGAAAGAAAAACTGAGTTATTTATACATTTGGAATCTATGTTTTTGTGCATTCCTGATGATTTATTTTAATCTAATGCATATCTTAAGGATAATTAGTTCTTTCACATAATGAAATATATTTGTTCAAGCATATCTATACAATTTCCATTTATCTTTCATTCATGACATATTTTTTGAAGATCTCCTATTTGCCTCCTGAGGTGCTAGCATAAAGTGATGAAACAAGATAGACATAGTCTTGGAAGCATGTTGTAACATGTTGACCTCAATGATATTATTCAATATAACCTCAATGTGTTACGATAAATTGTGCTAAGTGCTCTGAAGAAAACAGTGAACTATTATATGACTATGTAGTCAGGAGTCCTGGTTTGTGTGGAGAATTTGGCTAAGAAAACCTTTCCTGAAAATAATGTTAAAACTGATTTTGAAAGAAATTGGCATATAAAAAACAATTAGAGAGAGAAAAAGACAAAGAATAATTCAGAATGAGACAGGAAATGGAAGCTCCTGAAGAGAAAGGAGCCTAGTCCGCTTGGAGAGAAAGAATAATGTGAGGGGAATTGAGAAGCAGGACAAGGCAGCAGGAATACTTCAGACCTTAAGTCCATTCAGTGTTTGAATTTTTGTCTCAACAGCATTGGGAACTGACTAAAGGGTTACTTCTAATTAATGTGCGATATATAGTCATTATTCATTGAAGAAGAAATGCATGTCTCACTGAAATTTGAAAGGATAAATACAACAAGCTGATACCTCCCATTTTGGAGTACAATGCCTTTTTTTCCTTATGAATAAGTGTTGATTAATATTCTAAAATAGAATCATCACAGCACTCACTGCTGACTAAAACATGGCTTGGCCAACCTTGCTGAACAGGTTTTATTTTCCCAACCTGTTAGCTATATGGTTGATTCTGTAGATCATTAACTAAGCCTAGTTCCTCCTATCTCCTTGTTAAATCTATCTGTGAAACCAAGATAGAGGGGTTAACTCTCAGGACTTGACCATCTGCAAGCATTCAACTTGTCTATTTCCTCCCCTACCGTGGTAGTTTCTAATTATTTCATGAACCCTAATAATTATCTAACTTTATGTTACTTATTTTTTTATCAAAGTACTGTTATTAAGTATACAGGAATGTTAAAATGTTACCTCTTACTACAGCGTCATCATTTTAAAAGTATATTATCATCTTTTTTAATTTTACAAAAAACCTTTAAACAATTTAAAAATTTAAGTATTTTATAGCAAAAAAACTCAACGTATTGATTATGGATATTTTTTCATAACCAATATTAAACCATTATCAAAGTCCTTATACAGTTTAAATAATAAAGCTGTAGGTAGGCACAAGCTCAACTTTTCCATGTTCATTGGGTTGTGTAGGGGTTGTCTTCCACAATAAGGCTTTATGGGCTGTTTGTAGAGAGCAACCAATATACTCGGCAATAACCTAGGTTGTTTGTGTCCCCTTTGGGCAACAACTCAGTTAATTGTAACCCATTTTTACAACTGGATGCTTCATTTCGTGACAAGAAAGTCCAACTGTGGCTCCATCTCCCCTGTTATTTAGCAGTTCCACTTAGATTAACTTCATAAACTATATATTTTAGGAAGTTTCTACTGCATTAGGTATACTACCCTTCAGCTGGCATTTAGTTTTAGCTGATTCTCTCCACATTCTCTTTCTTTTCCCACACTTCCCCATCCCCATTTGATATTCTTATATTGTGTTACCTTATATAACGTTTAATGGTAATTGTTTTGGCACTTCCGTCATGTTTTAATATAGCAGTAAAACTTTCATATATTCCAAAAAAATGCTTTAAAACAGAACTTTCCATTGAATAAGTGTGCTTTTAAATTTATTTTCCCCTGCAACCATCCCAATTCATCATCTTCCTAATCTGCTCCTGATGGCTACTCTATGACAGCACACAGAAATTACATTCTCCTGTGGTTATGTAGAAATATTCATTTCATCTGGTGTCTACATTGTTTAGCTCAAGTACATGTTATCCTTATTTGGTCCTTTATTTGCACACACATGCATGTGCACTTGCACACACACACACACACACACAAACACACACACACAAGCACACACACACAAGCACACAAAATGTCTTGCTATATAGCCCCAGCTTCTGGAACACGGAACTACTGTTATTTACCACACATGTGGCTGCCTAGCAAAGATCCCTATGTTTTCATACTGCAGTTGCTTTCTGACACAGAACATATGTAAAACAAACTGAGATGTTTTTCTGAGGTATCTAACAAAGACCACAGGACAGACATGGGTTTAAGCCAATAGAAAGTCGGTTGGTGACTACATTGAGTATTCTAGATCCCATTGTAGCACCAAGCCTTTGTCAGGGAGAGCTTTTAAACACACACCCATACACACACACAAAACAAACAAACAAACAAACACATTCTGGATTGAAATACTTCAGTTAATAGGAACAGTTATCCAGAAGTGGAACTGCAGGAGCCAACAAAGCAAGGTTAGTACATTTACAGACTTTCCCCAAACTATGGACTTTGATGGAATAGGTCTTTCATTCTAGCAAGGTGTATTTCTATATGCTTAGTTTTATGGCCTGAATAGTACTTTCATCATGCAGTCAGATAGTCTAAAGTCTCGGTGGTGGGCGTACTATAGGATGGGAGTATGTTGTAATTCTTAAATATATATTTATTGATCAAAAGGTAACTGAAAGCTTTTCTGGGAATTGAAATTAATAATAAAATTAACTCATTTCACTTACATGGCATCACTTACTTCGAGTAAAGGTGTGGTCTGTGGGGTTTTTTTGTTATTGTTTTTGTTTTGTTCTGTTTTGTCATAAAATGTTATTTTTAAAAGCTTTGGTCTATTATCATTAATGATTATTCATGAAGCCTGGTTTAGTTTCTATATGATTTGAAAATATCCCCTCATTCATTTCTAACTATGTCTTATTGTATTATTAAATGTTTAAAATTGCAATTATTATATCTAAACACAAAAATAATTTCATGTCACATAGCAATAGACTATGATTCTACTTCACTTTCTACTGTCATAGATAATCTGCAACTTCTAGTTACTTCATCTAAAGCTAACTTTCTTTTCTCTAAATAATATGAATGAACCATGCCTCTTGATCCACAATTCTTTTCACTTACACATTCTACTTTGAATTCATTTTCAATTGTTTACTTCTTTATATTTTCTATGGCTTTTTAATTCTTTCTATTAAGCTGCCATGAAGTCTTTTGCATTGGTGCCCTGTTTTTCTATGTTTCTCTGACTGCCCTAACTGCTGCCTCTTGACATCCTAGAAAAAGAGTTCCTTTTCTTTTTATCATAATCTTCCTACGCGCTCTTCTACCACCAAAGTTGGGAATCTAATGTTCCAGTCTCTTAAAGGCAGTATTCTGACTTTGATTCCATCTGGGAAGCCAAGTGTGTGAGTTTCAAGAGTGAAGGAGAAGAGTCAACACTACAAGCACACAGTTTTGTGTATGACAAACATGAATTTTACCTAGTGGTTGCCTAGAATTTTAGCACAATTACTCAACTTGTCATTGGTATAATATTCTTGTAGAATGTACCCTTGTTCATTCAAATGTTGATTTCTCTGCCCCACTATCTGGTTTCAATCTGGACATTGCATTGTGATGCTTTTTCTAAGCATCACCCATCTCAAGTTTGTGTAACCATGCCACCATTTGTTCTCTATATTGTCAATTAAACATCCAGCCAGTGCTGTGCAATGGGGAGAATAGGGTGGGACTTCCTGGTCTGGAGGGGAGAGAAGGAAGCTAGGGGGAGAGGGAGAAAGAGATCTGCAGGAGAGAACTTGGAACCATGAAGAGGGATAAACTGGACCTAAGATATGACTAAAAGCGAGTATAATGGGTGAAATCTGAATGGTAGGAAACTATGCTGGCTTGGAGATTTAGGATGGTATAACTATTGCTCAGCATTGTGCTCTAGGTTAATTAAATAAATCCCAGTCTCTGTGTGGTGACTTGGGTATACAGCTGGTTTAGGGATAACCACAGTTTAACTAAAAGATAAATCAATAGTAAATATTAATATCCACAATACCTTGGCAAGAAAGGCAGTTGATTTTCAGTTTCCTCTCATTGCTGCAAATTCCTGATTTCTAAAATGTGGATGATATTTATATTTCCCTGACATTCACTTCCCAAACGCTCAAACATTTTATTGTTATCATTCTTAGCTATCCATGTTAAGTCTGTTCCCACTCTATACTTTTTCTCCTATATTGAAAATCATTCCTCTAATTTTAAAACACTTTCATTTTAAAGCCATTTCATTTTTAAAAAAATATCAATGATATAGCTTATTTTTCTGATTTGCAAACACATAAAAGTCATTAATTTTATCAACAATTTATTCAAGGATTAACTGGATGCCAGTTCATAACCAGCTCAGTGTACATTAAAAAGTACTTAAGCATATTTTTTATGCTTACATAGAATTTAAAAAGTGATTCAAATAACATTTCGGTGAGAAATACAATTTATGAAAATAGGGAAGTTGGTACTCTGTGTAAAAATGAGAGAAAATTCCAGGCAGCCTTTAGACTTAAACACAGACTTGGTTAAGAGTAAGTGAAGGCAGAGAAAAGGAGAATCATGGGAGGCAAGAAAGAAGACACATGTGAAAGCTTGGGACTCAGAATAATAGTAACAATTTAGCTATGGTCAAGAAGATAATGGAAAGGATAAATCACGAGTTATATGAGCTCAAGAAACTAGCCTTAAATTATGTGATGAGAAATCAAAGCAGGGGCATCAAACTAAGTCAGTGGGTAAAGGCAATTGCTGATAACCTACGTCTGATCATCAGGCATATGGAGAAAGATGTGAATCAACTCCTGAATCCTCCAAGTTTTCCTGTGATCTCCATACACATGCCATTGCACGTGTGCTATCTTCCCCATGCCCAGTTCATAAATAAATCTAAGAAAATGCTTTTTAATATATAAAAATTTATTATTTTTATCAACTCAGATGTTATGATAATATTGCATTTTGATAAAAACAATTTAGCCTTTGAATTAGGTGACACTGACGCCAGGTAAGTCTCAACATTCTCGGTTTAACTCAAAAAGGTTAAACACTTTGGATATTGTTAGTCAGGTGGAGGATGTCATCAGTTAGAGTGCCATGCCCAAGAGGAAAGTGAGCACAAAGAAGGCCAAAACAAACACTTGTCTCCAACTAAAATTTCAGTAATAGATCCAGAAATTCTACAAGCATTTAACAGAACAAAATTAATTCTTGCAGGATGTGGGAAAATGTGCATTTTATAACATCTAGCCACATTGCCCTTGAAGGACTTTTCAATATCACAGCTTTCACTACCAATATTGAAATAGTTCAACAATCCCTACAAATTCAGAAGCCCTGCTGTGGAGTGGTCCCCTTTGTTGAAATAGGAGAGGACAGACAAGTATGGGAGATACAAGTCCAAAAGCTGTTTAAACTCACTTTCACCAAATTATTCTACCTGAAAAATTGCCTTCTTCTTTCCTCTATAGATTCTTCAAGTCACATAACTTAAAAACAAACAAACAAACAAACAAACAACTCTGTGCAATGTTTCTCTGTCTTTACCTTTTGTCTAGACTGAGTCCACAGAAAGTGAATTACTAGATTAATGAATGTTGAAGCTGGGTGGGTATTTAGCAATTTCAGGTTGGAGAAAGTGAATTAAGAAAGTGTAGCTTTTGGTAGAGGTGGGCAGAATTCTTGGTGAAATAAATACAACTGTTTTGACCAAAAGACTCATGGTATCTTTAGCTATATCTCTGAAACACGTAGTATGTTTATTTCTGAAAAGGTAAAATGAATAATTTTATCAATTATTGAATAGTCATAAAAAGTAACCAAAATAAATAAATTTCTAGAACTTTGGTAAAATTCCAGCAATTCTGAGCATTTGATCTTGTCTTGTATGCCCAGCTGATGGATGTTAAACTGTCGACCTACTTCTATATACCCTTTTATCCATTTTGCCCTAAGTTGCTTAGCATCACTTTGTAGGTGTGAGAAATTATTAGTAGATCGGTTTGAAAGAAAACCAAACTTATTTGCTATCTAGAAGTTTTCAATAGAGGTCTGTACCCTCCAATTTTATGTTTCCCATCAAGATCTCCTTCCTCATCTGGACCACACAATTTTAAGAAGAGACCTACTAAGTAGAGACACAGTCTCAGATTCAAAAGAAATAAATGAACTTAAGAACATGATAATTTCTTATAGCTATGAGTAGGATCATAGAACGACCCCATTCACAATTCATAAAACCTATAACCACCTCACTCCTAATACACATATGTCGATATATGCATGAATTATATATATATATATATATGTCTCCTCTGTATGAATAGACATGCATGTACAAATATATAAACATGGACATGAAGGTTTATGCCATCATTTTTCTAAAATGTCTAATTGAAAGTACTGTGTGCCTGGGAGAGAGAAAAACCGTTAGCCAAAGATGCATGCAAGGAGCTAAGGTCACAGCCTTGATTCTGTCAGGGGTTGCTACTTCACACAAGCTTGAAATACACAGTGTACCAATGGGTGTTCTTATTCCTGTGGCTCTCACAGAAATTGCATGAGAATCTTTACATCAGGATGGATGTTAATAGAGATTTATTTAACAGAAATTTCCCCTTCTGCTGTGAATATAAAGTCAAATACCCAAGCTCTCTAGAAGAGAAGTTGTCTCTTTCCCTTCTGTACCAGAAAGCAAGCTTCTCCAAAAATCAGGGAAAATGGTGATATTGGCATTGATATAGAGACATAACATGCCTTTCCTTGACATTGATTTCACCTGGGAAAAGGGTTGGAGTTATTTGAATTTTCTCTCATGAATTTTTTCTATTCTTCATTCTAATGTCTTTTAATAGATGCTTTATGTCACTAGGAAAAGCTGGGATAGTCGTGTCAGACCCCCTACTGGCCATTCCCAAGTGATCCATCAGGGTGTCAAAACCACACTGGAAGAAATAAAGACACGGCCTGTGCAGCCTGGGAGCTCCAAACATCAAACGCCCACCCAGAGAGAAGCACTGAAAGGTTTTGCTTGGAAATTGTTTTATTTCCATTCAGGTAGTGTACTCTTAACCATGCCTCATTGATTTTGTAATGTTAGATTTAAAAGGGTGGTCAGCCAGGTCCATACTCTTATATAGAGGAGAGACTGGGTTATTTATATGGCAAAGTACCAGATGAAATGAAAAAGTTCCAAATGACTAACAAGCACATAATCCCAGCCAAATCGCACCAGGGAATCTGTGTGGGTTCCAGCACAAAGGGACCCCAAGGGACAGCAGCATGGATCATTTGGCATCAAAGCCAAGCCTACACAATCATTCCAAATTCTTAGCATCTGGGTTTTACTGAGATCGTATCTACTGTGAGAAGTTATTTCTGTCCCCTGGCAAGAGACCTGCCCATGCTATTTTGTGCCTATATAATGTGTGTGTGTGTGTGTGTGTGTGTGTGTGTGTGTGTGTGTGTGTGT
>NW_026592264.1:12500-27484 GCF_907164565.1 Psammomys obesus | reverse complement strand
TTGCTCATCAAAAGACATGGCTTGTGGGCTGAGGAAGAAAAAAAAAAACCCACTTAGTCTCTTACGCTCCTCTCTTGCTCTCTTCACCTCACTTTCTTTCCTGGGAAGCCCCACCATATCTCTCTCTTTCCTTTTCCTCTCTATCTTTCCACCTCCATCCAATAAATCTCTTTCATATAATTGTTTAAAAGCCACTTAGAAAGTAAGACATGTGCCCCACAGCTGAAACTGGCCGACTCCCATATCAGCAGAGAAATGTTTTTGTAAGAAAAACATTTTGTAAGAAAAACACTCTACTCTCAGCTTGGTTGTGGTGGTAGTCCACCTACATTTTAGATAATTTTGCAAAGCCCAAGTGTTTACGTTGTATGCTCATACAGACTTATATCCAGATAGCTGTATGTGTAAATCAGTGTCCAGGCCCAACCCCCAAATTTAATAAAATAGGATAAATGTGGGTGCTTATGTAAAGACAGATGATGAAGACCCGTCTCACGCTTGAATGGGTAGGCTAAGAAGCTCCAAGATCCGCTGTCTTCAAGATAGATGCCCAGAGGAGTCAGTGGCATAGTTCAATCCAAACTTAATAGCCAGAAACCAGGGGAGCCAAAGATATAAGTCCCAAAGTTAGTTTTAGTCAGTATTTGATCATAGCAGCAGAAAGCAAACTAGGAAGGCTGCAAACAGATTCTGAATGAGATAGGAAACGTGGCATCCGGCTGTAAGCCCATCTGGGGAGCCCACCAGACTCCAATGAAGAGTTTCAAATCCATGGTCACACAGATTCTGTAGGCCCTAGTTAAAATCTGTGGGAAACAAAACACAGCAAAAAGTCAGGAATATGCTAAAGAAGTATATAGAGAAAAAGGGGACCTGGCAGGAGTGGAAGGGGAATAACCAGAATGTGTTTAGTACCTGAAGGAAATAGTGAAAGAAGAGAGCTTATTAATTTAAAAAAACAAAAAAACAAAAAAACAATGATTTAATGTCATATTTCTAAAAATTATCAAACTATGGGCCATTTACGTATTAAAAAAACTTTCTGAAAACAAGTTTTGGGGGCTAACAAGATGACTCTGTGCATGAGTACTTGCCACACAACACGAGGACCTGAGTTCAGATCCCCAGCAACCATGTAAAAACAGTGGGCATGGCTATATGTGCCTATAACCCCAGTATTGGGAAGGGGAGACAGGCAGATGCCAGGGGTTCAGTGGCCAGTCTGCCTAAATGAAATGGTATGCAGGTTTGAACGAGAATGGCTCCACAGGCTGAGATGTTTGAACACCTTGTCTTCCTGGTTGATAGAGCTTTTTTGAGGGATTAGGAGGTATGGCTTTGTTGAAGGAGGTGTGACTGGGGCCAGGGCCCATTTCCAGAGCTCTCTGACTCCTGCTTATGGTTTTGAGTCGTGAGCTCACAGCTGTTCCTGCTACAATGCCTTGCTCTAACATTATGGTCTGTGACCCTCTGGAACTGTAAGCTGAATCAGATGCTTTCTTTTATAAATGGACTTGGTCATGGTGTTTTATCACAGCAACAGAAAAAGGTCAGCTTCAGGTTCAATGAGAGACTCAGCCTCAAAGAAGCAGAGAGTGGTAGAACAGAGCACCCAACATGGGTATTTAAATACAGGTGCACCCGCACACACTCAGACACACACACTTAAACATCACACATACATAAAAACTCACATGCACACAGTCACACACACTCTCACACATACTCATACACACAACAAACTCACATGCACACACGCTCACACACCTACACACACAGTTTTTATAGGAACAACCTCCAAGCTTATTTATTGGAATTAAGTTACTCTAATTTCAACTCCAACTTTCATTAGAACTGATCTGGCCTCTTACTGCTTTCTGTTTGTGTGGACTTTAACAGTCTGCCCCCACCCCCATGCTGTGCTTTCGCAGAATTGGGCAGACCTGTGCCCCTGCTCCACTACCTCTCCTCAAGGCTACATGTGCCTTTCAGATCACTCAGACTTCAAATATTGATGAAAGGGAGGTGCAGAATGATCATGTACTTCCTCGTGATTCTCTGACTCCACAGGGAGACCAAGTATATGTCGGGACACAAAACCAAATTTGAACTGGTCTGGAAAAAAAATGGGTGTTTATTAACTTACACAGCCTGATGACAGGAAGGGCAAAAAGCCAGCTGGGCACTATGACTAACCAGGGCTTGAGCATGACTAACCAGAGATTCTAGATTCCAGAGGTATCCTGCTGACCCCTTGCCTCTCTCCCTTTTAGGCAGGCTCTTTCCACTGCTGGAGACATGGCTGTCTTTAGCTACCAACTTCTCCATTTTCAGTTCACAATAAGGACAAGGGGACACAGTTCCTGAGTTTAGGAGAGGTGCCCTTGAGTGGCCATCCTGAGTAATGGTCCAGTCTATTTTTGGACCAGGGCCCAGAGCCACTTCAGATGGCCACCCATGCCTGACCTGGAATGTAGTGGAAAGGTGGTGGATCTTAGCTTTTCCCCAAACCAGAACACTGGAAAGTTAAGGAACATTCACCAGAAACTCCTAGATGTGAGTGGGTGAGAGAATGGATGGGTGCTTACCTTTCAGCTGTGGATAGTGTAGACAAAGAGAAAGGAGAAGGAAAGCCCCATGCTTCCCAGTGCCTACAATCTAGAAATCAGACTGAGACATACTGTAGAGGTCAGTTGTGCTCAGAAGAAATGGCTGGTATAACAAGTATCTTGAGAGACCAGGCTCATCTATTCAACCAACTTTTGTCCACCAGCACTCTATTTTGTAGCCTGCCTGGACTCAGGAGTGGAAAGGCCTTGCGTGATATCAAACCTTGTCAGCAGCTGACCCATTGCTTCCAAACACATATTCATGGACACTTTTTAAGAAACATCTATGTCTCCGCTACTTACGACCCCCACTTTACTGATCCTGCTACCAAAGACTCTCTTCCTATACCAGCTCAGCCTTCCTGAGTCTGAGGAATTCCATCCTCAAAGAAGAATCTTATTGAAAGTTGTTGGCTTCCCTTGAGGTCTTCTGTTTCACCTCCCAGAATCTTTGAATAGAGATGCACTTTCCATCCCTTTAAGTCATCTTTTTCTTTGTTTTTTCTTGGAATTCTCCTTGGCATTCCTTGGCCATTTTAAAGTATGACTTCCAGAGCATTTAGTTTATTTATTTTTTTAAATGAAGCAATCATCTTTTGTTTGTTTTTTGTTTTGTTTATTATTTTGTTTTTTCAAGACAGAGTTTCTTTGTGTGACCTTAGCACTTCTGGACTTGCTTTGTAGACCAGGCTGGCCTTGAACTCGCAGAGAACCCTCCCAGAGTACTGGGATTACAGGCACATGCCACCGTGCCTGGCTAAACAATCATCTTGATGAAGTGGTGTGCACCTATATATGAGAACTCAGAATGGTACATAGTTTTAGTCCCAGCACTCAAGAGGCAGAGACAGAAGGTAAGATCTCTGTAAAGTCAAGGCCAGCCTGGGCTACAGAGTGAGCTTCAGGACCGCCGAGACTACACAGAGAAACCCTGTCTCAACAAAAAAGAAAGGAGAGAAAGAGAGAGAGAGAGAGGAAGGAAGGAAGGAAGGAAGGAAGGAAGGAAGGAAGGAAGGAAGGAAGGATGGAAGGAAGGAAGGAAGGAAGGAAGGAGGAAAGAAAGAAAGAAGGAAGGAAGGAAGGAAGGAAGGAAGGAAGGAAAGGAAGGAAGGAAGGAAGGAAGGAAGGAAAGAAAGAAAGAAAGAAAGAAAGAAAGAAAGAAAGAAAGAAAGAAAGAAAGAAAGAAGAAAAGGAAGGAAAGAAGGAAGGGGAGAGGAAAGCTCTTCATGTCATGTTTCCTCTGACACTCAAGAGGGCTTGAGAGCTCACTTGAGGCTCATGCTACAGTGGCTTAAGTTGCATGTGGCAGGTTCCGACTTCATGGACACGGCCTCTGAAAGCCCCAGTTTCTCACTAGCACAGGCCTTTCAGAAACAGATCCTATGACTGCCTGGGCTTGTTTTGTTTTTGTTTTTGCTTGTTTGTTGTTGTTAGTTTTCCAAGAACAGGGTTTCTCGGTGTAGCTTTGGACTATCCTGGACTCACTTTGTAGATCAGGCTGGCCTTGAACTCATAGAGATCCACCTGCCTCTGCCTCCCTGAGCGCTGGGATTACAAGCGTGTCCCACTGAGTCTGGGCCTGTAGGCTTAAAATGTAGGCTTGGGGATAGGCTCAGCAGTGGAGCACGTGTAGGGTACCTGTGAGGCTCTGACTTAACTGCCAGCGCCATTTTAAAAAAGGAAAGCCCTGCTCACCGGGCAGGAGCTCTGGCTGCCTACATACAGCACACCAGTGCCGCTCCTTTGGGGCAAATAGTAAGCTATTTCCAGCTCTGTCATTTCAACACACAAGGTGCTTTCCAAAACTTTATACCGTCTGAGAGGTTAAGGGCCTAGTGTCTAGTGCTGTGTATGCTGCCTGACAAGTCCCAAGCAGGGTGCTGCCTGGTTCCATAATCTGTGCCTCTGTTTCTTTTTCGGAAGAACCAGGATGTCCTTGGCATCTGTATTTTCCTAGAGCTGTCAGGAAGGAAGACTTTAGTCTACTAAAGGTAGTGCCACATAAGCAGGGCATGGTGGCACACACTTGCAATCCCAGCACTTGGGAGGTGGAGGCAGGAAGATTAAAAGTTATTTTAAATGTATTAACAAAAGTGATATTATATACACTGCTGTATACGTTTAATTAATGGCATGTTCTAGAAAGCTTCCAATATCAGTGTGTGTCTGTGTGTGTATCTGTGTGTGTGTATCCATTCAAGAGCATATGATGTTGGCATTAGTGCATGGTGGCATAATTTTCTGTCATGTGGGTGTGGGCATACTTCTATTCCTGCCCATATTACTAATAGCATGTTGTGGGCTCTCATCGCATTAAGCACTGCAATACATTTAGGGAACAACCAGAACAGAAGGATTGCTTGGGTCAGCACACCCTTGTGGCTAGAAGACTCAAAATTTGATGTGAGGCTGGGCCCCAGGATCTCTCTGAGGTATGGACATGGGGTATGAGGATCCCTCAGAGACATTTTATATAAAATCATGAAGAAGGTACTCATTAGCACCAAGGAAATGATTTCTACAAACCCACAACTATTGAGATTGTAAATTTATTGAATAAATTACCACAGTTCATGTCTTTTCTCAGCATCAAGAGGTAAAAAAAAAAAAAAAAAAAAAAAAAAAAAAATTAAAAGGCATAAAAGCCTGGTGGGGTGCAAAAAAAAATCCTCCTAAAGTGTGTATAGCTTTATCTTCCCTTTTGTTTTTTTTCCCTTTTTGAAGCTAACACCTCCACTGCCTTTGAAAACCTTGATCCCATCTGGTTGTAATTGGAGTAGATAAAATAAATTAGTGTTGTGATAGATAGTCTCTTGGATGGATCTGTAAGTAAAAATCACAATCCTGAAAATCTCCTTGTATGTGGAATCATTGCAAGGAGGCCTGAGAAAGAGTATCTTATCACCTTGAGCTGGTGTGGTAAGCCGCCTGATGTGGGGTGCTGAGAAATGAACTCAGGTCTCAGGTCCTCTCCAACAGCAGTAAGAGCTGTTGACTACTGAGCCATCTCTCCAGCTCCCTGCCTTTCTTTGAAACAATCTTGTTTATACCAGGCTCTCTTTAAAGTCTCCGTGTAGCCTAGGATGTCACTAAACTCCTGATTCTCCTGCCTCCCCCTACCAAATGCCCGGATGACAGTATCACCATGCTGGGTTTATGTGATGCTGCTAACGGAAACCAGAGCTTTGTGGGTGCCAGGCATGTTCTCCACTGCCGCATCCCCAGCCCAGTAGTGCTTATGTTGTTTGGGATTTTAAAAATATTATTAGTGACACAATATGTATGAAGTACGGAGCAATGAGACCCATGGCAGGCACTGATGAAGCAGCAGCTGTTATTAAGAACAGTGTCATTCCTCCTTATCTCACGCCTAGAGGTTGAGAGTCAGGCAGAAATGGCAAGCCGCCTTCTCATCCCAGGTTCTGTGTGGAGAATTTGCCCTGGGCTCTCTGTGGGGTTTCTAAGCCCAACCTCAAACTTGGAAGCCCAGGGTGCTTTTCTGCCTTTCTAAAGCTCTGCTCTTCAGGTTTTTCCTCTGCAAACTAAAGGCTCTCTCTCTCTCTCTCTCTCTGCATATATGTGTATTTTAGTGTGCTCATGTATGTGAGTGCATGCAAGTCTGTGTGTGTGTATATGAATGTGTGTGCAGTGACACATGAGACTGTGTATGTATCAGCCGAAGGACAACCTCACATATTGTTTCTCAGGCCCCATCCACCTTGTATTTTGAGACCATATCTCTTTGGACTGGAACTCTCCAGGAGATTAGACTAGACTGGCTAGATCTGCCTATCACTATGAAGTAGGGTCCCCCCACCCCAAGAGATGTGTGGCTTGGATCCTGATTGCCACAGGGCCTTCCCTGAGCCTAGGTGAACACTTGGTGACTAACATGGGCCGAGGTCCGTACACAGGCTGGCTGTGTGTGCTCTGGGGCCCTGCTGTTGAACCTTTTCTCTTTGTAGCAGCAATCTCAACCTGTAACTATGTGTGTTTGCTTTTTATGTTTTTGTCTCTGAACTAGACTTCTGTGCTAGAGTTAGCCCTTGACGGAATCCCTGCTGAGGGGTAGTTGCCTTTTAACAGTCAAGAAACAGCATATTAATTCTTCTGGTTTTCCCGCTAGACTGGAAGCCACACCAGGGGGCCTTTTTGTTTGTTGGATAGGTTACTGAATTGTCTCCAAGGAGTAGTTACTTTGTAAATGAGGGTGTAATTGAGTAACAATAACCATTTTCCTAGAGTTGGGCTTTGAGAACTCAGATAACAGCCTGACATGAAAGCCCCAGGGAATTCCTCCTCTTTGCATCTTCTTTTCCACCTTGTCCTCAAGAATCCTATCCTCATCTCTAAAGATAAACAAAACACTAACAGGATAGGCAAACAGCCTGTGATTTCAGCTGCTTCTATTTAAATATCAATTCCAGAAGAGGCTTGAAGCAGGAGGATCTCAAGAGAGGGACCAGTCCTGGACTGTAGAGTAAGACCTTGTCCCAAAACAAAAAACAGGGCTGGAGCAATGGCTCAGGGGTTAGAGCTCTTACTGCTCTTGCAGAGGACCTGAGTTAAGTTGCCAGCCTCCATGTGGTGTTTTACAGCCTTCTGTAATTCTAGTTCCAGGAGATCTGAGGCCTTCTCTAACCTCTATAGTCACTAGTACACAGTGGTACAGACACACACACACACACACACACACACACAAACACACACACACACACACACAAACACACACACATGTATTTTCAGGCAAAACACTCATCCACATGAAATATAAATAAATAAATATTACCAAGCCTAGTGGCACACACCTTTAATTTCAGCACAAGAGAGGCAGAAGCAGGAAGATTTCTGTGACTAGACGCCAGTCTGGTCTACATAGTTCCAAAACAGCCAGGGCTATGTTGAAAGACTGTGTCTCAAAAACAAAACAAAACAAAACAAAACAAAACAAAACAAAACAAAAAAAGTAGATATTTAAACAAAAATATTAGTTCTACCACTTGCTAGTTCAATGATTTTCAGACTCAGTTTTCCCATCTGCAAAGTGGGAATACTGCTGTATCTGGTTGGTTGGGTTATAGAAGGATTGAGTAAAATACACGTGTAGGCAAATTCTTGTCCCACACTCAGTGGGAACAAGCTATATGTCCTGAGTATACTTTGGCTGCTACAATGGTGAAAAGAGCAATGGTGTCAGAAAGGACAGGGCAATTGGATGAAAAATTAAAAAGGAAGGACATGACTGCACCTAGGAGCACTCTAGATATGGAGGAGAAGAAAGTTCATTGTAGACATGAGGGAGAGCATAGCCAGAGGCACTTAGAAGGGTCCAGGCTGAACATGATGCTGAGCTGGGCTGTGTGAGAAACCAGGAAGAGGAGAGGGGAGATCCAGGAGAGTAAAGGGTAAACAAAAAGCTCTGCTAACAAAAATGACTGGAGTACATAGTGAAGGGGAACTGGGGGAACAGCAGCCCACCTAATTTTTTGCCCACCTCCTGGGCAAGGTATTCCAGCCATCCTCCGTAACAGGGTAGGCACTGAGGTGTTCTGTGAGAACCTGGAGACCAGGTCTGCTGTGATATGTTAAATAGGTGCCCCAGTCAGCACTGTGTTCCATGTGTGAGACCTGACAACTTGGCAAGCTATAGACTTTTTTTTTTTTTTTTTTTTTTTGGCATTTATTTTGCTTTGTTTTAGGTTTTTGGTTTGTAGGGAAGTATTTCCTTTACTGTTTTTAAATACTCTGTAGCTCAGGCTGGCCTAGAATTTGCAGCTTTCCTTTCTACCTCAGCTCCCTCATTCTGGGATTACAGATGTGAGCCAATACAGCCTTCTTAGGGGCATTTGGCTAGGCTTTTCCCACTCAGAGAGAGTAGAAGGTAAAGGTAAAAGAAAAAAAAATAGAGGTCCAGCAACCTCTGGGTCAGTTTGGGGGAAAACTCTTTGTCATTTAAAAGGTGGGGCTTTCTCTATTCCATTGCTCCAGGTTGAGAGGCATCTTGGAGGAGGAAGCTTCCTGCCACTGTTGTTGCTACAGGCTCTCTCAGGGCCTGGCATGCCCATCTGTAAAACGCAGGAGAAAGCTGAGCCTCTGGAAGGATGAGACACTACCTGGAGTAGGTTGGCCTGGGTGGGTGACATCCTGCCCTACTCCTCCAAACCCTGGGCAGGGCTTCCCATCTAGAGGAAGCAGGCCCCATCAGCTTATCCCTGGGTGAGGCTTCCAAGGGCGAGGATGACTGTGTAAAGGCAAATCATTGTTCTGAAGTTCCGCTAATTTTTTGTAACCACCCAGCTGATGTCCCCTCCAAGAACAGAGTGAGCTGTTTTTAAAATCCTATGAGCCAAAGGCAATTAAAAGGAAGATAGATCGGCCATGTCTGGATGAGGCTTTGCACAAAGAGGCTTGGGTGAGATTGAGAAGGAAGACAGTGAGACACAGCCCCCAATTCCAGTCTTTTCACTCTGACTGAACACAACAATTTCACAATGAGCTAATCTCCTGCCTGAGTTGATAGAGTTTGTGCCCCAGGAAGAGACCTCTCCCCTGTCAGTCACAGCCTTGCAGCACTGCTTGTAGGGGCTGGGCAGGTTCTTGCCTCCTCAGAACCACAGAATTCAAAGGCCTGACTCTACACTTTCCACAGCTCCATGGTTGCCAAGATTAATGAGTTGATGAGGAGCAGGTTAGGGGAAGGTGAGGTTGGAGAGCACTCAGGAGGCAGAGGCAGGCAGATCTCTGTGAGTTCGAGGTCAGCCTGGTCTACGGGTTAGTTCTAGGACATCCAAGGCTACACAAAGAAACATTGTCTTGAAAAGCATAATAACAATAGTAATAATAATAATAATAATAATAGAATTGAAGCTGAGCATGGTGGTGCAGGCCTGTAATTCCACCACTCAGGATGACAAGTTCAAGGTCTACCTGGGTACCCAGAGAACAACAACAAAAATTATAATAATTCAAAAAAGTGAAAAGGACATTTCAATTCTGGACATTTTCATGACTCATAGAACTTCTATGACCATCTTGGGAACAGAGAGGAAACTCAAAGCTTGTCCAAGGTGATAGGACCAGTGCGTTGACCACCTCTAATGCCATCTTATTTTGAAACTTTTGTTTCACGAACCAGTCAGTCCTCTGTTGTTTTGTTTCTGTGGTTGTTTTGTTTTCTTTTAGGGTTTTATTATATATCGCTGGCTGGCCTAGAACTCAGTATGCAGACTATGTTGACCTCAGACTCACAGAGATCCACTTGACTCCTCCTCCTCCTGAGAGCTGAGATTAAAAGCATGTGCCACCATCATGCCTGGCTCTTTCTTTGGTTTTTAAAGCCCCCACTTAATAATCTGTTGCCTGCATCCTCAAACATGCTTAACGACTTCCCCCCTGAGGGTGACAATGGAGATTTTACTCTCTTGTTCCCATAGTCCATCTCAGCTCCTATGGGTCTTTCCAGCCCCCGCTTTTCATGTTTGTACCAATGACCTGAATGGAGTCGCCCCACATCTATCCTCAGAATGCCCTAAGTTGCTACACCCCCGAGACCCCCTTCACTGCCACCATGCTGTCTTCGTTGGTCAGTGTTACATTTCGTCCCCAGTTGTTCAAGTCCACAAGCTGCTTTGTTTATGGGCTTCTGTACTCAAGCTCTACGGTGACCTGCCCAGATCCCACTCCCAACAGCTCATCCTGGGAGTCTCTGGCTACTCCCAAGCTTGGTTGTCTCATTTCGGTTGCTCTGCCCTGTCAGCTCTGGCACACACGGCTCACCAACGGAACCAACAGCACATATGTTAGCAGAGAGCCTAGCCAGAGGGTGCAGATGGGAAAATCAGTGGAGGAAACTAGAACTTAGACTAAGAGACTTATTCATCTGACTGTAGCTAAGTGAGAGGACGCAACAAAAGCAATCAAAAACCGATCGTGGCCATTGATTTATTTGTGCCTGAGACACCTTTCCAAAACTGTCTCTGTTGGAGTATATATCTATATGTGTCCTTAGCAACAGGAAGACAGCACTCTGTAACTCTAACAAGGAAATGAAAACGTACTTTTGCTGGGAGGGAGATGCTACATTTTCCTAAACGTTTGATCTTTAAAACATGGAATAAAAAAAAAAAAAAAAAAGGTATTTCTAGAGGTTGTGGGAATACTATCAAATATTATTCCTCTTTTCAGAAAAGTTATGGATAAGAATTGGAATGATGGCACGTTAAGAGTGTCTAGCTAGCTTAAGCCCTGGACTGGGTTCACTCTCCGCCACTGGGGGTGGGGTGGGGTGGTGGTGAGGGTGGATTTGAACAGTAAAAGGGCAGTGTGAGAGGAAATTTATTACTTAAAAACACTTTGTGGATGTGGTGGTAAACCTAGCATTTGGGTGGTAAAAGCCAAAGGATCAGGAATTCACAGACATCCTAGCTATCTATGAGTTAAAGGCCAATGTTATATGAGCCCCTATCCCAAAAACCAAATAAATGTGCTGAAGAGATGGCTCGGGAGTTAAGAGTAGTCGATGCTCTGGCAGAAGACAAGAGCTTAAATCTTAGTACTCCTGCCGGGCAGCTCACAACCACCTAAAACCCCAGCTCTAGGGAACCCAACGACTCCCATACACACACTTATAAATAAATAAATAAATGTCACACACTTATAAATAAATAAATAAACCATTTTAAAAAAGAAAACAGAAAAAAGTACTTTATGGAGATGAGCCTGCTGGTTCCCGCTAATACTCGGAGGCTGAGGCAGTTGAGATCAGTTAATCTACACAGTGAATTTCAGGCCAGTATGAGTTGTATAATGAGGCCCTATCTCAAATAGCCAAAGTGAGGGTCACCTTACATAGAAATACAATATATATAATAAAATTCAGGACTTAGGTCACATATATATATATATGTGTGTGTGTGAAACCTAAATGATATATATGTACATGTGGAGATTATATATATTATAGATTATATGTATAATAGATTATATATATGTGGATATATATATATGGAGATTGTACTCTTGTAACTAATAATAGCTATGTGTCTGTCTGGAATATTTTTTAGCAATCCACATCTGAGCTATTTAAGTGTCTGTGCAAGAACAAGTCATGAATCATAATAGAATGGAAAGTCCCCTTTGGAACTTGACATGCAGATGCTAAAAGTCACTGACAGCATTCTGGAGATGAAGGACTCACAGGAAAGGATCCCAAGCTTCTGTCCTGCCTAGTGGTGTTATGATACATTTACACACCGGCAGGTAGTGGAATGTTTAGATGGATAATCATCCTCCTGCAAAAGTGGCCAATTGCCTTGCATCTTTAAGTCCTCAGCAAGACAGGTTCCCCTTCTTTTTACTGTTCAGGTAGAGTTGGCCTGTTGTGTGTAGAGCGTGACTGAGTACTTTCTATGACACTGTTAGTACCTTCTATGACACTGTCTACATACTTGGAGAGTTCCAGGTGCAGAGCCACTATCTTCTCTCCACCCTGACTCCTAAATGTGGGACCTCCTTCATTTTTCATCAGACAACACCACAGAAGAGATTGTGCAAAGCAGGTATCCACTGCAGTTTTGAGACTAAAAGACAGTTAATTACTATCATGACACCTCATAATAACATTAATTTGTAGATATTGGTATTCTCAAAAGTCCTTTTAAGTATCCCCATGGATTTTCTCCACTTCTTGTTCCAGCTTCTCATTCAGAATGGCAAACAGGATAGACTCCAGAAGCAGTGGAAGAGAAGAAACAGTCTACTATAGAGGGTCCTCTGAAAGGAGTCACCCAACAGGAGATCAAAGCAGATGCTGAGACTCAGGGCCAAACTTTGGGCAGCACGTATGCAGCCTTATGGAGGAAGAGAGGGGTGGGATTAAAGGGACATGGAGGGGACAGGAGCCCCACAAGGAGACCAACAAAACTAAAAGATCTGAGCCCAGGGGGTCCTCCAGAGACTGATGAACCAATGAAGGACCATGCATGGAGACGACGGAGATCCCCTGCTCAGATGTGGCTGATTGGCAGCTCAGTCTCCATGTGGATTTTTGAGTGAGGAGACAGGGGCTGCCTCTGTCATGAACTCAGTTGACTGCTCTCTGATCACTTGCCCCTGATGATGTAGCCTTGCCAGGCCACAGAGAAAAAGAACCCAAGCAGTCCTGATGAGACTTAACAAGCTATGGGAAGATGGCAATAGCGGAGAACTCCCCCTTTCAGTGGACTAGGGGAAGGGGATGAGGGTAAGAGGGAGGGAGGGAGGGACTGGGGGAGTTGAGGTAGGGAGCTTCAATTGGGATATATATAATGAATAAATTGTGAGGAAAAAAAATAAAACTTAAAAAAAAAAATTCCAGGCTGGGTGACACAGCAAGACTCTGTCTCAAAACAATGAAACTAAAATAAGTAGATAAATGAAAATGATAGTAAATGACTAGTTATTTCTAGTGTGTATGTGGAACTGAAAGTGGGAACTAATCTAGAGTCATTTTGTTAGTGTTTTATGTTTGTTTGTTTTTTAATATTTGGAGACAGGATCTCAATAAGTAACCTAAGCTGGCTTTGACCTTGCTATTAGCTTGGGCTGTCATGAGATTTGTAATCCTCCTGCTTCAGCACCATGAGTGCTGAAGTTATAGGTGAGGCTCATCATGCCCAGCACTGGACTCACTTCTGTTGGATACTGAATTAGATATCTGTGTTTCTTGGGGGTTCACTATAAGCCCTAACTGATGCCTCAGTATGAGGCTTGTATGCTTGTGAAAGTCATTCAATCCTCTTCCAAACTGCGCGATAGGAATAGAACTCTGTACAACACAATTGAAGCCAGGCTTGGCCATACAACACCTGCAGGGGAGGGGTTGGTAGGACAGCCAGCTTTTGCAACTTCCAGGGAGCCTGAGCTACCCAAGACCTTGACTCAAGCAATAACAAAAAGATGCAGGGTTTGCGCAGTACTCTAAGGTTGAAAATTAAGTAAAAACAAGGGACATGCTAACTGATGATACCTTGGAAAGTAAGACTTGACGTAACCCACAACCACCAGATAGAGATGTTACTTACCACTCAATTCCCTTACAAATCACATGGGTTTTTAATCTGTGAAATGACAGTTGTGCCACTTTCCATCAGCTGGGACAAATCCACTTGGCTCAAAGACCTTTTCTTTCTTTCTTTGTTTCTTTTTTTTCCAGCATCTAGGTGGTCCAATGTGCTGCTACAGGGGGATAAGGCAACTGCAGATCCCGTAGGAACCAACGCAGACATGGCCATCAAGGTAAGTCCTTTCTCAGATGGCTTTCCCACAGTCCTCTGTATGTCCGAGTGAGGCAGTGGCAGGCTCCTGCTGCCCTGCTGGCCTTCTCTCTAAAACAGACACAGGGTTTCCTGAAATCTGGGAGCAGATAAGGAAAGCTTTGATAAATCATATTACATTCTTATTTATTTTGTATGAATGTGAGTATGCATGAATAGGCCTGTAATGGACCAGAACACAAGTGTGGAGGTCAGAGGGCACCTTGCAGGAGTCAGTTCTCTCCTTCCACTATGTGTGTTCTGAGGATTGAATGAAAATGTCAAGTTTGGCTCTAAGCACCTTCACCTGCTGAGCCATTTCACTGGCCCTAAGAAAGTTTTTGAAAACCAGAAGCTATGTCTTGATTTCCAGTGGGTCTGCTCTAGGGTACTCATGTACATCTAAGAATAGGCTGTGTCCAAGCAGTAACCTCCATGGGGTCAGAGCAGAGATGTGAATAATCTAAGCTTTGAGAAATCTGGCCCCACTCCATTGTGGAGAAAGGTCACAAAGGCACAGGGCAGCTTTGGTTCAGACTCAGGATTTCCAGTGATGTCAGCACATGGCCCACTCAGGCGGGAATAGTGATGACCAGAGGTTTACAAAATGAGTCATCTGGAAGTTAATGAAATGAGCACCATTCAAATGAAATATGTAATCATTGCATGGATTAAGGACTCTGTAATGAGGCTTAACCGTGCTGGGTCTGATATGAAGAGGCCTCTTCTCCTTTGCTGTTTGAGTTAGCAAAGGGTGCGGGAGAACTTCCTCGTATCTTTTTTTTGGATGATTTGAAGTTTTAGTATGTGCCATTTCTGAATGTTTTCTTCTGGAAACATAAAACCAAACAAAGTCCTCTTTTTGTTTTGTATTGTTTTAAGACAGAAAAAAGTGGTAGGAGAGAGAGGGGAAGAATTGGAAGGAGGGAAGGGGACGGGTAAATTTGATCAACACATATTATATGCATTGAATGAAAAGCTTACTTCTATTCTATTGTGTATTTATTTATTTATTTGTCATACTAAGGGTTGAATCCGAGGCCTTCTTTTTGCCAAACAAGCTCTCTATCATCTCCCAACTTTT
>NW_026592264.1:0-10000 GCF_907164565.1 Psammomys obesus | reverse complement strand
ACTTGCCATTTTGCTATGCCAACCTTCCAAAAAGTTCTGTGCCATTGTGCCTAAATGATCTGAGACAGAGTTTGGGGGACTTGCCTGTCCCATCCTTCCTTAATGATCTCTTCCTTTTTCTTCTTGTAGTCCTGGGCATTGAGCCCAAGGCTTTGAACATACTAGAACATTCAACAATTAATCCCCCACTGAACTATATCCTTTTGAAACAGGGTCTCACTATTGTCCTAGCCTGGGGCTCACCCAAGCAGTCCTAGAACTTGCCATCCTCCTGCCTGTTGTCTCTTAAGTCACTGCAATCACAGGCCTGCAATACCAGACTTGGTTGAAAAGCTCCCTCTGAACAGCAAATGAAATTCAGGCTTCTTCACTTCTAGGCTGCTTCAAGCTGTAGCTTGCACTGCATGTTTGCATCCATCACAGCCCTCTCTACTTAGTCTTTACCCAGACTCACCTTTCAATAAGGCCAACTTGATGAGTCGCCTCTGTCTGAAGCCTTCAAAGTCAAGGGCAGGTGCCTAGGCTTTTAAAGCCCTGTGGATCAGCTTTCTTTGGCATCACATGTACTAAAATTGAAATGAGGCAAAGATTAGAATGTCCCCTGCTGAAGGATGACACACAAATTCGTGAAATGTTCCTACTTAAAAAACAAAAACAAACCAATTTGGCTTTTACTCACAGTTTCCTAGCTAGCTCCTCCTCTCCTTTCCGCTCTCCTAGCCTGGTTAATTCTTCAAGTCTATCGCTCAGTTGGTGCCTCCTCCAGAGGCATTTTCTGCCCAATATTCTTGCTAGACGTTCCCACAAGACCTGGTACATCTCCTTCACAGCTAGATGCGTTATTTTCTTCTAAAGGAGGGGAGTATAGACATTGCCTATACATTCAGTCCATTTGTGCTATAATTTCAACACCTCAGATGCTGAAGCAGCAGGCTTGCTGACAATTTAAGACCTTGACTACGCAGTAGTTTGAGGCAAGTGTAAGCTATTTAACAGGTCCCTGTCTCAAAAATACAAGAAAATCTCATTGGGTATGGTAGTGCATGCCTTTAATTCCAGTACTCAAGCGCAGGAAGGAGAGGCAGCTAGAATTCTGTGGCAGACAGATCTCTGTGAGTTCCTGACCTGGCTATTTCTACACACTGAGTTCTAGACCACCCAGGGCTACACAGGGAGTTTCTCTTGTAGAACAGTTTCTTTGTTTTCATTTTTCACCTTTTAGAGTCTCTAAACTTTCAGTTCCTTTTTGAAAAACTAATTTTCTCCCTCCCTTTGTCCCTTATTTTTCCTTCCTTCCTTCCTTCCTTCCTTCCTTCCTTCCTTCCTTCCTTCCTTCCTTCCTTCCTTCCTTCCTTCCTTTCCTTAAGATAAAGTCTTGCCAAGGCAATGGTGGCACATGCCTTTAATCCCAGCACTTGGGATGCAGAGGCAGAGAGCTATCTCTGAGTTTGAGGCCAGCCTCGTCTACAGAGTGAGTTCCAGGACAGCTGGAGCTATACAGAGAAACCCTGTCTTGAAAAACAAACAAACAAACAGGTCTGACGTAGCCCAGGCTGACCTCAAACTTTCTTTGTAGCTAAGGACAATGTTGAATTATTAACCTTCCTGTTTCAGCCACCATCTCTGCCACCAGCTCCCTTCCGCTTTTGAAAAATAGGCATATGTTTTTGTTTTGTTTTTTTTTTTATACCACAAAGGTCATCTATGGGTTTGATTCAATAATTTTTAGTAAATGCATCATTACAAGCACAAGGCAAGTACTCTACCACTGAACTACACATTCACATCCACCGGCTTTAAAATGTCCTTGTCATTCCAGTGAGACCCTACATGCCCACTTCCCTGTTACCACTCCCACCCCAAATCCAGTCTTATTACATGAGATCTTTTGTGCCTGGCTTCGCATGATTTGGCGGGGAGAGCCATACATGAAGGAGTTCCTGGAAGTACCCTTTTTGTTCCTATTAATGCTGAATAATATTTAGCTTGAGTGTGCTAAATATTATGTCACTGTTTGGGGGGTCATTTGGGGTCTAATATGTGGCCTAATATGTGGTAAGCAAGTCCTCGGCAAAGAGCTACATGCCCAGCCCTGTTTAGTTTTGATTTTGTACCTTCACAAGTTGACAGACTCGGGAGTTGTTCCTGCTTGCTCTCAGTAATGCTGTAAACACAAATTTCCAGAGGCAGCTGAAGAGAGGAAACGGACTTAACTATTTCACGGAATATGTTACAGAGTTATGGCTGCATGGTTGTTCTTTCAGAGTTTCAATCTGTTTGAATGAGCAGCGTTTAGTCTAATCATGCAGGCTGATTGTGGAAACAGCATGTTTTAAAAAACTAAATCAGAAAAAAATGCAAGAGAGTGAGAGGAGGACTCAAAAGTTTGCCTCTGCCAGCAACAACTGTAGGAAAGAGATTTTCCATTTTCCTGAAAGATCGAAACATAATTTACAGGCACGAAATGGGTTCTCACCTTCTGAAGCTGCATGGATAACAGGTCAGTTGGCAACACACTAACTCTGGAGGGCAGAGTAACCAGGCCACCAGGAACGTCTATCCAGAGACAGTGAGACCATACATATACGGGTGCTCTGTGATGCTATGTACTTTGAAGATGCTGGAACTCTTCCAGGGAAAAAGCTAGCTATTCTTGGAAACAATTCATTCTTAAAAGATGTGAACAGCAGTTTGACTTCCTGTGTAAAACAGGTTAATCTAGACAGTGGACAAGCTAGAAGATCTTAGAACATTTTTGGTTTGTTTGTTTGTTTTTCTTTGAAATGTGGTGGTTTCTTGGGTTTATTCTCATCTGTTCCATAATAGAATGCTAGTTCTCTAGTAATTCTGGAGTAATCCAGATGTGTGTGTGTGTGTGTGTGTGTTTGCAGAATACATAGGATTGTATTCTGTATTGCATTGTATTGCATTGTTTCCTCGGATACTGTCTGCCTTTATTTTTGAGACAAAGTTGCTTACTGCCCCCAGAGCTCAGCAAGTAAGCTAGTCTGGCAGCCCTGTGAGCCATAGGGACCCTTCTATCTCCACTTCCCCAGCACTGGGGTTACAAAAAATGCGCCACTGTGCCTGGTTTGTTAACTTGGCTTCTGTGGATTGAACTCCAATCTTCAAGCTTGCAAGCGCTTTACTGAGCAAGCCATTTCCCTGTCACCTAGCTACTTATAATGAAAAGAAAATACCTTCACTGACCTCCTCAGCTCTGGCATGTAATTTGTTATTATGAGACCATTCTCGGGTCAGCTCAGAAGAATAGCACTTTCCAGCCCTTCTGTTTGAGCTTGTTTTTTTGGAAACACTGCCCAGAGAAGTTCAGCCTGGCTGGAAGCAAGCAGGAAGATAGTGCAGGTTTGAAAAACCTGCTTCCAACCTCCTTTCTGGTGGAAGAGACATCTATCCCACCCTCGAAGCCATTGCTTCTCTTCTCGAAACCCGATCATAAACTGCTCTATTTTCTATCAGTAATTACACATTTCCAGTCCTAGATAACAACACATGGCTTCTTCAGTGCCAACATGGGAGTTCTACTATGCCCTGTTCTATGCATGTTAAAAACTAGCTTGGTGCACACCTTTAATCCCAGCACTTCGAGGCAGACACAGGCAGATTGCTGTGAGTTTGAGGCCAGCCTGGGCTGCATAATGAGAACCTATCTTAAAAAAAAAAAAAAAGTAAAAACTAAGTGTTTCTGAAGAGTAGCACAAATGTCAGGATTTCTCTTAGAAGAAGCCTTGTGTTCTCATTATATCTGCAACATTTCTCCCCTGCTTAAGCCACAGTGAGGCCTGGCCCCTTGTATGCATGTTAGAGGCTGTCGGTAGAGCATTTGAGGAGGGCACATTTCCAAGTTAAGGAAGGTTCTGGGTGGACAGCCACATGAAAAGACGATGCTTCTCTCCGTGTGAAACGTGTTGCTGGGAGAGAGACTGTCCCCTGAGAAGGGCAGATGTTCTCCATTACAAAGCAGGGAAAGCATTTTGACTCTTCCTGCGGTGAATAGAGGTCACAGGTTATAGCTTTCTTTGGCGTTGGGTATAAAAAGCCATTCTGGAGAGCCTTTTGTTGCCTGTAGTGGAGAGCCATTTGCTCTTTGTTCTCAATGATGACAACATTAAGGGGCATTGTTTTGTGTTGGGGGCCCAGAACAAAAAGACACATCTGTGACCAGAAGTTCTGTCTATACTGTGCATTAGAGGTTGCTCTAAATTTGTTCCCTGACAAAAGGAAATTTTCACCATGCATGCCTCTTTTTAGGTCTCTGAGTCTATTTAAGGTAGTAGATCTCAGAGGGGGTTGGCCGCATTACAGAGGAAGTCCAGGCTTGTATGGGACAATTTTCTCAGTACTTTCTCTTTGAGAATGTTTTAAATTTTCTTCAAAATACATACTTTTGAAGGGGCATAGTGATGCACACCCTTAATATTGACACTTAGAAGACAGAGACAGGAGGATCTTTGTGAGTTCAAGGGTAGCCTGGTCTACACAGCAAGTTCTAGGCCAGCCAGGGATGCATATTGAGACCCTGCCTCAAACAAAACAAAAACCTAAGCCAAAACATATTTTTGGCTGGGTGTGATTGCTCCTATCTCTAATCCTAGTACTTGGGAGGCTGAAACAGGAGAATTGCTGCATTTCAACCCAGAACTGCTGAATTCAAATTTATTGTGAGCTATGTGAAATACTCTGTACTCAAATAAATTCTTACAGGATGCTCACATTTTCAGCTGGGCATGATGGTGTGTGCCTATAATCCCAGCATAGTGTGATTCCAGAATGTTGCCTGTGAGGCCAGGTTAGGCTACACAAGAAGATCCCATCTCAAAAAGTCAGCCCCCACTCCACTTCTGAGAGGCTCAGGGAACATCACAGAAGAGGGAGGAGGCAGAAAGAATATAAGAGCCAGTATATGGGAATAACACATGAAATAACATGTTCTTGACATGAAATGGTTATTAAACTCATGAACTCACTGCAGCCATGGTTATCCAAACAGGACAGACACAAAATCAAAATCAAGCCAGTCAGAAGTTCAGACCCAGGGCTGGAATGATGGTTCCGAGAACAGCTAAGAGCAGTGGTTGCTCTCACAGAAGATGCCAGACAGATTCCCAACACCTACACTGCCGCCCACAACCATCTGTATCTCTAGCTCCATAGCATTTGATGCCCTCTTCTGGGCTCTGTGTGCTCTGCATACATGTGGCACACAGCCATACATGCAAAATGAAAATAAATGTTTAAAAGAAAAAAAAGGCTGTCCTTTAGTCTTGACGTTGGGAGGCAGAGGCAGAGGCAGAGACAGGTGGATCTCTGTGAGTTCAAGGCCAGCCTCGTCTAAAGAGTGGCCTTACAAGCTGAGCTATTGGCAGGTGATGCTGCTGGAGAAGGGCTATTCTTTTTTTTTTTTCTTTTTCTTTTTTTTAAGGGATGTCACCTCTAGTAGGCTGCCCAGGACCCAGGGGATGGCCTCACGAATCCATGTGACATGGATTTGATTCAGGAGACTTAAAAAAAAAAAAAAGTCATGAAGTTGGAAGGACGCAGCATTGAGCTAAAGGGGAAAAGTGGGGCATAGCTATGATCAAGATCCATATATGAAATTTTCAAAGAATAAATGTAAAATGTTGCATTTAAAATAATACAAAAACAAAAACAAACAGCCAGGAATGAAAGTGCCTGTGATCCTAACACTTGGGAGGGGGAGACAGGAGGATAAAGAGATCAAGGCTAAGGTGCTGGAGAGATGGCTCAGGGGCTAAAAGCACAGGCTGCTCTTCCAAAAGACATGGATTTGGTTCCCAGTGCCCATATGGCAGCTCACAACTACCTGTAATTGCAGTTCCAGGGGCTTCAATGACCTCTGTGGGCACTGAATGCATGTGGTGCACCCACCTGCAAACATCCATTCCCGTAAAATAAAAATAAATAAATCTTATAAACAAACAAAAACACTGGTAATGGTGGCTCACATCTGTAATTCCAGCATTCAGGAGGCAGAGGCATGTGGATCTTTTTGAGTCACAAGGCCGGCCTGTTCTACAAAGTGAGTCCAGGACAGCCAAGGCTACACAGAGAAACCCTGTCTCGAAAAAATAAATAAATTAATTAAATGTGTATGAAAGAATTTGTCATAAACTACTACACTCCAGCAGCATAGTTGTTATTAGTCCTGTGTGCTGCCTTGTCAAAGAAAACGAATAGCTGAGGTCACAGCATCTGGATTTGCTAGATTGTACCTGGCAAATCCAAGGCCCCAGGTACTTCCTAAGCCATTTCAGTTTCCCACTGTGTTCTCATGCTAACAGTAACAGTCAGAATGGATTGTTTGCTCTGAGCTAAGAACTGTGCCAAACACACACACTATCTCCTTTATTTTTGTTGTTATTTTCTCTTTCTGTCCATCCCACATAATCCTCAAAACAATGCTGCAAAGGAAAACTATTGCTAACCGTTTTCACAGATGTATTCACAACTGTGGTGGGTAAAGCTAGGTCACATACCTGATTCAGAAGTCAGGTTTTGAACCAGATAGAAAGGTACTTGGTAGCCAAGAATGGTGACTCATGACTGTGATCTTAGCACTCAGAGCTGTGGCAGAATTGTCAGGAGTTTGAGGTCAGCCTTGGCTACATAGTGAATTCCAGGGCAGCCTGGGCAACATTGTAAGACCTGTATCAAAAATGGGAAAAAAAAGATACTTTGTAACTTTCATATTTACATAGTAAATGCAAATTTTGGGTTGGTTTGGGGATTTTGTTTGTTTGTTTGTTTTGGCTGTTATTAGTTGAACCAGGAGAGATCTAAAGATGGACAGGAATAACTGTCCATATAAAATTTTGGAAACCAGGGGCTAGTGGCTTAGCTCACTGGCAGAACAAGTGCTTAGAATGTTCAAGTGTTTGAACTCAACCTCAATCACCTAATCAAATCTCCTGTCCCCCCCCAAACATTCTGAAGACCCAATTAAAGCTGAACTAGATATAATTCTTAATAATTGTTTAACAGTAACTTTGCCTCACACACTGCATAAAACATACTTCATACTTACCCTAAGACGTCACTTGTTAGCCAGGCTCAGTAGCCCATGCCTGTAATCCCAACACTCAGGGATGCAGGGACAGACAGATCTCTGTGAGTTTGAGGCCAGCCTGGTCTACAAAGCCAGCCCAGGACAGCCAAAGCTAAATGGAGAAACCCTGTCTCGGGGAAAAAAAAAAAAAAAAAAAAAAAAAAAATCACTTGTTGTTGACCTAAAGTTCAATTTAACTGGGAAGTCTGTGTTTTTATTTGTTGAGTCTAGAAGTCATAGGCAGGAGGGTGCAGCAAAGGTGGTAATCACTGTGGTTTGATGCTTTTTTTATTTGTGGGTTTGGATTTTTTTTTTATTTCAAAGCTGACAACTGTATAAATAAAAACTACAGTTTAGTTCAAACATCTGTTTCTTGGTATTTTATTGGTTTTTGGAGACAGGATTTCCATTATATAGCCCAAGCTACATAATGGAGCCTCAAACTTGTAACGATGCTGGTGCTTCAGTCTCCTAAGGGCTGAGATGACAGTCATGAGCTACGTTTGGCTTTGGTTTGATATCTTAAGTTGACTTGATTTACTGTCTTGGAATCAGACAGTACTTCTGAAAGATATAAGAAGTGCTGCTGTTGGCTGACAGATGGTTTTATAGTCTGAAAGGAGATAAAAAGGACAAAATTAAATGGCAAAAGCGTATTGGCTGTCTCAGGGCTGTTTCCTCTGCAGAGGAGGGATGGGGAGACAGAACACTAGAAGTGATGAGTTAACTGCAGAGCAACTCAGGACCTAAGGATGAAAGGGCATGCAGATTGAAAAGAAGCCCTTTGTGATGCTCTGCTTGGAAAACTGTCCTTGTCCTGATTTCTTAAAGGCTTAGATAACAACTTACTTTCAGTTTGATGACAAGTAACACCCGTATGGATGATTCCATTTTGATTTTACTCTTGTGTTTAAGTTAGGGTTTCTAGTGCTGTGGTGAAACACCATGACCAAAAGCAAGTTGGGAAGGAAAGGGTTTATTTGACTTACACTTTCACATCATAGTTACTCATTGAAGGAACTCAGACTGGGCAGGAGCTGATGCAGAGGACATGGAAGGGTGCTGCTTACTGGCTTGCTCCCGATGGCTTGCTCAGCCTGCTTTGTATAGAACCCAGGTCCACCAGCCCAGGGATGGTACCACCCACAATGGGCTGGAGCCTTTCCCATCAATTACTAATTAAGAAAATACCCAACAGCCAGATCTTTTTGGAGGCATTTTTTCAAGCTTTCCTCAAGTTGACATAAAACTAGCTAGCACATTTGGTCTGTTGAGGTCCAGTTAGGAAGCATACTAACAAACCATGAACTCTGGTAATTACTATTTAAGACATGTATTTTATGAAACTTTAAACCTGGAAGAGCTGCAGTTTCAGTGTGCAGAATATACTGGTAACTATGAAGTGTGATGGCCCATGTCTGTAATGTCTGCCCTGAAATGTGAAGTCAGTCTGAGACCTTGATGACCTACCAACAAATGTCTTTTTATATACATTTTCTCTTAGGAATCAAGCCTTCTAAGCAGGATCCAGTTTCTCCACAAACTAAAATAATCATAGGAAACTCTGCCCGGGGCCCATTAGCTTCCCCAGTACCCCTTTGAGACATGGTCTCATGTAGCCCAGGCTGCCCTTGAGTTTGTCACGTAGCTGACAGTGTCCTGGAACTCCTGATATTTCTGCTTCTACCTCTCAAACACTAGAATTACAAGTGAGTGCCACCATGCAAGCCCTGTTGTGTGTGTGTTATTTGTTTTAGGTAGCCAGGATTGAACCTAGTACCTAGGATCTTGTGCTGGCTAGGCAATTACTTTTGTAGTAAGAACACTTGAAGCCTTTTTTTTTTTTTTTTTTTTTTTTTTTTTCATTTTGAGACAGGGTCACTCTGTTTCCCAGTCTGGCCTTGAATTCACTTTGAGAGTCTAAGCCAGGCTTGAATTTTTTTTTTTTTTTTTTTTTTTTTTGTTGTTGTTGTTGTTGTTGCTTCCGCCTCCCAAGTAGCTGGAATTACAGGACAAGCCATTACTCCAGTTTTTAAAATGTTGACAAAATATTTTTTTTATTACATTTATTTATTGATTGATTGTATGTAGGTAGGTGTCAGTAGACCTGCTCGTGCCTGTGTGAATGGAAGTCAGAGGACACCATTTCACAGTCAATTCTCTCCTGCTATGCAGATTCCAGGGGTCAAACTCAGGTCGTCAGGTTACCCACTAAGATCATGCCAGCCCCTGGTGAAATATTCCTGTATTTTTACAAACTTCGTTACTTGCTAAGATGCCCTCTTTCTCAAAAGCCAGCCATAATGAAGCATACTGGGGATCTCAGCACTCAGGAGGCAGAGCAAGGGGATCTTCTGCGAGTACAAAGCCAACCTCAGTTATATAACAAGACACTGAATTAAAAAGAAAATCTATGAGAGATTTCCTCCTAAAATAGGAGGAGATCTTTCTAGCAAAAGTTCCGAAACATCCACAGGTATTTTTTCAATGCATCCATTTATTTCCTCTATGCTCCTTTTGAGCATTCCTGCAGTGGGTGTGTCTGATGACAGGAAGGCTCCAGGCACTGCCTCTTGGCCTTATCTGCATCTTCTGTGTCAGCCTGGGGGAGCTACCTGTGTTATCTTAACAAGGATTTGCTCCAGCTGCTTTGGAAACAAGGTTCCTGTGTAAAAGCCAGAGCCTATGGCTTCCAGCAGAAAGTCAAGCAAGACCAGAGTCAAACACAGAACCCATAGACAGTGACCAGAGAAGCCACTAGCTGAAGTGCTGTGAAAAGGTGGCCAAACTGGACTCCAAAAAGAAAAAGAAAAGAGAAAGCATATACTCAGACATTTCACCACCACCCCTTCCCCCCCCCCCCCTGCCCCTTCCTCCTTTAGGTACCTGACTGAATACTGGGGACAGCAAGCA
>NW_026592263.1:0-31742 GCF_907164565.1 Psammomys obesus | reverse complement strand
GTACCTGACTGAATACTGGGGACAGCAAGCATTTGAAAGCATGTACTACCACACCCATGTAACCAGACTAGTTCAGTTACAGAGAAGGATATAATTGCTGGTCGTGAGTCTTAGAAAAGATAAAGGAGGATTTGGAGGGACAGAAAATTTGGGCAGCTTTTCCAAGTTCACATAGTTATGGAGCAGGACTGAAACCCAGCTCTGTGCTCCTGGCTCTGTTTGTTTGTTTGTTTGGTTGGTTGGTTTTGTTTTTTTAAACTTACGTTCTTCTGTATTGTAAAGAATGACTTCAGTGCCCTTGATTTTTTTTTTTTAATCTTAGCTTTAGCTGTCATGTCGTTAACATTCTGATTTGTCCTCAGCCATACAAGGGAGAAAAAAACTAACAACCAAAAACATGGCCAAGCTTAGCATAGGAGCACAAGAGCATCCTCCCCCTGCCTCCTGGCATGTGAGTGCCCCCTCTCCCTCCTCCGTGCCACCCTTTTATCTCAGTCCACCTATGAACTCCTTGGCAGGTGGGGGCCTCACTTGGGAGTAGAGGACACGGGACTCTTCGAGGACGTGATAATATGAAAACTGTTCTAAGATAAGATGTTGTGTATGTCTTAGTTTGTTATCATCTTTAAAAGTTTTGTTTGAATGTTCTGTTCTGTTTTGTTTTATGGCCTTCAACTCTTGCCTCAGCCTTCTAGTTGCATTATAACACCTCCAGTTGCAGTTTCTTTTTAATTTTTAAAAATTAGATTTATTTATTTGTTCGCGTGTGTGTGTATGTGTGTGTGTGTGTGTGTGTGCGCGCGCGTGCCTCTGCATGTGCACACATACCATGAATACACATGTAGAGGTCCAAGGATAATTTAGGGGAGTTAGTTGCTCCTTCCTCTGTGAGGGAGGATTAAACGCCAGTCATCAGGCTTGGTGGTAAATGCCCTTATCTATTGTACCATATGATGTCAGCACAACTACTGTGGTCTCAAAGTGATTTTGTGTCATCCATGGTCCCAATATGACAAGTCTTAATTTTTTTTTATTAGTTTATGTGTGGGAGTGTCTTTTCTGTTAAGTATGTCTGTGCACATGTCCGCTGAGGCCAAAAGAGGGTGTCAGAGGCTCTGGACCTGAAGTTACAGGTGAGTGTGTCTTAATGTGGATCGGGGAACTCACCAGGATCCTCTGCAAGAGCAACAGGAACTTTTTTTTTTTTTTTTTTTTTTTTGAGACAGGGTTTCTCTGTGTAGCCTTGGCTGTCCTGGACTCACTTTGTAGACCAGGCTAGATTCAAACTCATAGAGATCCACCTGCCTCTGCTTCCCAGAGTGCTGGGATTACAGGCAGGTTTTACCTTGCCCAGCACAACAGGCTGTTTTTGTTTTGTTTTTATTTAAGGTTTTTTTTTTAAAGATTTATTTATTTATTATGTATACGGTGTTCTCATTACAGATGGTTGTGAGCCACCATGTGGTTACTGGGAATTGAACTCAGGACCTCAGGAAGAGCTGATAGTGCTCTTAACCTCTGAGCCACCTCTCCAACCCACAACAGGTGTTCTTAACAACAAACTCAGCCACACACACACAGAAAAAAAAAAATTAACCTTTGATGAGTAAGTCAAAGATTGCTGCAAGCACCACCTCTACAATAATAAGGATTATTAAACATTTAAATGCCAATGAAGGCTTTTATTTCCCCTGCTATTACTAAAAATCTTCACTGTTCTTTCTATAATTTAATAGTCTGTACTAAAAGTTTAGAAGGAGGGAAATGCTTGGAAATTACTAAGAAAGCTTCATAGTTGCCTATTTTATTTTGTTTTTCTGGGAATTAGACTCAAAGCTTGGTTCATACTAGTCAAGTACTCTGGCTCTGAAGCAGTCATTATAAAACAAAGCTAGGTGTAGTAGAGCACACCTTTAATCCCAGCATTTGGGAAGCTGAGTTTGGACGATCTGTGGGAGTTCATCCTGTCTAAAAAACAAAGAAACAGGGGCTGGAGAGATGGCTCAGAGGTTAAGAGCACTGACTGTTCTTCCAAAGGTCCCGAGTTCAATTTGTAGCAACTACTTATTATAGATGGCTCACAACCATCTATAATAAGATCTGGTGCTGTCTTCTGGTGTGCAGGTATACATGCAGACAGAATAATGTATACATAATAAATGAATAAATCTTTAAAAAAAAAAAGCAAAGAAACAAACAAGCACAAAAAACAAACAAACAAGCAAACAAACAAAAAAAACCCAGACATATGCATGTCTGTATGTAATTCCAGTACTTTGGAGGCTGATGCAGGCGTTCCAGGAGTTTGAAGCTAGCCTACGTTACAAAGAACAGAGCCAGGCATGTGGTGCAATGCCTTTAAGCCCAGCACTCAGGAGGTAGAGGCAGGCGGGTCTCTGTGAGTCTGAGGACAACCTGGTCTACTGAGCAAATCTTAGGACAGCCAGGGCTACACAGAGAAACCCTGTTTCGAAAAACAAAATAAAACAAAAAAGGCTGAAGCAGCTGGATGAATGGAATCAGGTCACTACTTCCTTATGTCAGAGAGTTTGGCAGAGGAGAGACCAAGTGTGAGGATTCGGGGGAAAAGGAAATAAACACGGACTAGGCAGGAAAGAAACTTCTCCTTGAACAGGAAGTAAGAAGCCTGGAGGGGAGGCAAAGGAAAGGCAAGTGTGGCAGACTGTGCCAGGAGCAAGAGGAAACATGGTCATAGAGCCAAGTGTTCTCAGAGGATGCTGTCCAGGTCCCATTTGCTTACTTCCTCCTTTCCCCTCTTGGGTGAATGTGCTTCCCGAACCAGGCTGTTTGCAGAATTATCTGCAAATATATACAGATTCCTAGGTCCAGATCACTCAGAGAAGAGTTCAAGACAATATATAGTCACACACACACTCTCTCACACATACACACTCACATACGTCAGACATGCTCATACACTCCCATTCATACATACATGCAATCATGCACACACACACACATATGCACATGGGAACCGTTGTTGCTTTATGGCACCTTATTTGTCCGGTCCCCACTTACTGTTCTATCCTAACCTTTTCCGAGAGTTAGTCACCTTTCTGTTTTTCAGAAAGGATTAAGTTTTTTTCTGACATGGTCTCACTCTCTGGCTCACATTGGCTCACAGTGTTTATTAACATAGCCCTGGGCTGGTCTCAGATTCATGACAGTCCTCTAGCTGCAGCTTCCCAAAATCTGGGACTATAATCCTGATATAGCACACCCAGCTGTTTTCTTGTTTGTTTGTTTGTTTTGAGAGAAGGTACACAGCCTAGGCTGGCCTTGAATTTGAGATTCTCCTGTCAAGAGATTTCTGGGTCCTGTCAACTTGCTAATCTTGTATTTTGTATTTTTTGTATTTGTTTTTGTGTTCATCTGGGGGTACTAGTATGATAGGGGTGGGGTGGGGGTGGATGGGCAGCTGTTTCAACACCCTTGAGTGAAGAACAGTCCCTATAAGGCATGTCAGCTAAGAGTGCAGTTTCAAGCGGATAGAAGCACATGGACCCATGAGGGAGAAATGAGACTCCCTCCGAACAGCCAGATCATCTGAGTTAACTCACACAATCGTGAGTGACAGATGTTCTCACATCTTTTTTTTTTTTTTTTTTTTTTTTTTTGTGGTGGTGGTGGTGGTGGTGGGATAGAGTTTCACTATGTAGCACCCGGGCTGGCCTCAGGTTTATCACAAACACATCTAGCACTAAGGAATGAAATTCTCCAGAGGATGCCTTTTGTCTTATTCCTTGTTAGAAGGTGAGATGATAAATTCTCTTTTCTCATGGACAGTCTTGGCCTCTTTGGATTTTCAGATGAGCTCTCTGGGACAATCTCGTGTCTTTTTTGGGGGGAAGGGGACTTTGTTTCTGTGTTTTTTGGGGGAGGGTTTTGTTTTTCAAGACAGGGTTTCTCTGTGTAGCTGCGGCTGTCCTGGAACTTGCTCTGTAGGCCAGGCTGGCCTTGAAAACACAGAAGAGCAGCTTGCCCCTGCCTCCAGAGTGCTGGGGTTACAGGCATGATGCCACTGCCCAGCTAAACTCATGTCTTTTTAAGTTTTCCTTCTCTGAGCTTGGGACATGTGCTCACAGTTCACTTCCATTGCTAGGCCATTATGGACTTAGTTTATTTTGCTCAGTTTCAAGAGAAGGAGAGAAAAGGTTCTATGGGCCTGTGTCTAGTCTGATTGCTGTGTGTCAGTTTCATCCTGTGTCTTACTTCTTGGGTCCCTGGATGGCACCTCCTGCCCAAGGCATTCTTTAATGTCAGAAAAAAAAAAATGTTCACTTCATCTCCCTAAGGAAATCCCTGTGGAAGGGTCTCTGCCAAGGAGGGTTGCCTGGCCCGACAGTGCAGGGCTTCCACAAGCAGGTGGTGACATTTCCCCCCTAAGGTTATGTTTCTTTCACAGAAGTAGCAGCCATTTATTTTAACAACTCTACAGCACATCCAGGAGAGGAGATGTGCTTGTTTGTAAAACACACTCAGCTTTAGTGGCTGTTATTCTGGAGTTGTGGAGATAGCTTAGCCACCAAAGTGCTGTCTGCACAACCATGAGGACCTAAATTCAATCCCCAGAACCCATGTGTAAAAGCCAGGCACACACTTGTAATCCCAGTACTGGGAGCAATGGATAGGAAGGTCCCCAAGGTCCTCTGAACAGCCAGGCTAGCCTACATGGTGAGTTTTAGGATTGCAAAGGACCCTGTCTCAAAATAACGAAGTGGATTTCCCCTGTGAAGTGACATTCAGGATTGACCTCTGACGTCTGTAAACACACACACACACACACACACACACACACACACACACACAGAGAGAGAGAGAGAGAGAGAGAGAGAGAGAGAGAGAGAGAGGAGAGAGAGAGACTAAAATATAATTTAAAAGCCTTAAAGGTTTTTTGTTACATAGGTGGTCATTGGGGCATACACCATTAATCACAGTACTTAGGAGGCAGATAGAGGCAGATCTCTGTAACTTTGAGGCCAGCCTGGTCTACAAAGTGAGTCCAGGACAACCAAGGCTACACAAAGAAACCCTGTCTAAGACAGGGTCTTTCTATGTGTCCTTGGCTGTCCTGGAACTTGCTTTGTAGACCAGGCTGGTCTTAAACTCACAGAGATCCAGCTGCCTCAGCCTCCCAGAGTGTTGGGACTAAAGACATGCGCCACCATGCCTGTTGAAATACCCTGTCTTTCAAAAAACTCATCACCGCCCCTAAACCAATCAAGCGAGCAAATAAAAACCAGAAGACCCTGTTCCTGTTTTTATTTTTTAAGGAAGATGGCTTTGTGGGTAAAGACCCTTGCTGCCAAGCCTGATTACCTGAGTTGGATCCTTGGGATCCGTATCCTATACATTCGGATTAAGTGATGGAAAGTACCTTGGTACACAGAGGCCACACAACAGATCTCAGGCGAGAGTTCTTTTTTTTTTTTTTTGGGGGGGGGGAATTTACAAGCATACACACCAAACAACACCAAAAAAAAAAAAAAAGCTTAAGCATGGATACTTCAACATTTTGAAAAGTGACCAATATAGTATCAGCATGCATTGAACAGACCTTTTCCCCAGTAATGTTACCAGTGTTCTTATAGAATGACATACACTTTCAAATTAACTTTAAATAGAACATTGACATTTCTTTGGAGGAGAAATAATTCAGCATTTACTCATTCTAATGATGAAGCAAATTTCTTTTTTTTCCCCTTTTCTTCCTTCCTTTCATTTTTTTTTCTTATCTTTTTCTTTTATTTATTTATTCATTCATTTTTGGAGGTAGGGTTTCTCTATGTAGCCCTGGCCATCCTGGAACTTACTTTGCAGCCCAGAACTCCCTGCCTCCGCTGGGATTAAAGGCATGTGCCACCACTGCCCAGTAGTCAAATAAATTTCCTTTGTAACTTTTATGTTTACTCTAATTTCGGCATATAAGAGGAGAATGGTGAATCACCTGCCATGGTGGGGTCTGTGTAAACATCATCTCTGCTTTGATTTTGGAAGCTTCCTTGTCTAGTCTGTGGTCCATAAAAATAAATACTGTGATACGCAAGCACATTCCTTGCAGGGAGCATTCTCATTTGATACTGATGTGTTCAAAATAGTTTAGGATGTAGGGCACCCAAATATTTTTCTTTCTTTTTCTTTTCTTTTTTGAGACAAGATCTCACACTGTAGCTCAGATTAGCTAAGAACACACCAGCTCACCAGACTGTAGCCCAGACTAGCCCAGAACTCTCTAGGTTAGTGTCAAAGCGATAGCAGCCCTTCTTAGATTCTCAAACGCTGAGAGGAAGGGGGAAGAAAGAAAAAAGGGAGGGGGAAGAAAGAGGGAAAGAAAACAGGAAAGGGGGAAGGAAGGTAAGTTGATATTAGTCAATACTACTGAAATCCAATTGTGCCTAAAATATACGAAAAACCGATGGTGAAAGTCAGGCATGATAGCCTTTTCAAACAAGCCAGGACGATAGAGTGTGACTGTCTCAAAAGATAAAAGACCGGCTCATTACACCAAGCAAACAAACCAAAACAAAACTTCATGCTAGACAGTCTGTAAGTGCCAAGGAAAAGAAGCCAGACTGGGGCCAGTGGAGTGTCCTTGGAAGACTTCACCGGGTTCCCAGTGTCAGCATTGGGATAAGGCTCAGGCAGGAGAAAGCCCTTTTCACAGAAAGGCCTCCATTCTTTGTCCATAAGTGAAGACACCATTCAGGGAAGTTCCCCACAGCATCGCTTCTTTGAATTGGAAATCTGGGACCTCAGGAGGTTAAGGAAGTGAAATCAGGCTGCGGCACTGACTGTCCCAGCTGTGGTTATCATTCAAACTGACTGAGAAGTTTGAGTTCTGGGGCCCTGAGATTGTGGGCGGGCGGGACAGGGGTGCGGGAGGGGGTGGGGAGAGATGGATGCCTGGGGAGAATTGGGAAAGCCCCAGGGACTGTAACGGAATCAGACTTGGATAGCTGTGGATCACGGGGGAAAGCTTCCCTAGTGAGAAGCTGAATCTGACTCCATTTTACGTGATTTTTACCTCTGCAGACAACTTGCCCTAAAGTCGAGTAAGACCCACACTAGCTTGCTTTTGAAAATGATATTTTCTGTGTGGGGCATTTATGGATAAGTTGGCGTCCTCTCTAAGCCGGTTCTTAAAGGATCATTAACATTATTTAAATATTCATGGCGGGGGAGGGGACGGCAGACTGAAATTTCAGCCTCTCTGAAATGAGGGATGGCTGGCCAGCTGCCTAATGAAGCCAAACGCTGAGCATCAGCTGCTTCCTTCCCCACTTCTGGCGTTGGTAACAGACGCGCTCTGACACCAGTAAGCGACCTACTGCGGCACAGGCCCTGCAGGCCGAAGAATGGGCGAACCGATGATTTTCCAGAACCTCTGCCCGCATCTCACTTTAGACCCTTATAACTAAAATACACTTCCCAGCCAACCCCTGGGCGTTGGCTTTTGCCCAGGGGCCAGTTCCGGCTTTCTCTCCCTGAGGTTGGAACTCAGCATCCCAGCTCTGTGAGCGTGCACAGGCACTCATATACACACACATACATGCAGCAACTCCCTCAGAGGCACACCCACCCTTGCACTGACCCTCCTCAGACACACAGCGCCCTCCCCAGTCAGGAAACAGGTTCTCTTGCCACTCCTCCATCCCTTCAGTTTCTCTCCATTCATTCATTCAGTCATTTCTAAAGGTTTAGGTTCTGTTCCAGATACCTAGCGGTGGTATGGGTGGATGGGGAGGAGCAGTGAAAAAGGAGGGGCGGACCACCGGCGTGGAGTGGGGCGGGCCCGGGTGGGCGGATGGGCGGGGCTCCCGAGTCCCAGGCAAGCCCAGGGGCTGCTGCTCCTGGCAGATGCGCTGGCCCCGGCTTCGGGCTGTGGCGTGTCTTTCCCTGGACGCGGGAGCAGCAGTCGGCGGCCGCGCCACGCTGGGGCGGAACCGGAGGACTGCGCTCTCGGAGCCGGCGCCTAGAGGTAGGTGGTCCAGTGGGGGCGCGGCGGTTCGGAACTCCGGGGTTAGAACGCTTTCTGGCACTGCACCGGGAAAAGGTGCAGACTCAGAGACTGCAAGTCTGTGTCGAGGGATCGTGTCCGGGAAGTCGGTCAGGTTGGAAGGGTCCATGTGCCTTTGAATTTCATAGTTTTGCGGCAGAGCTGGGCTTCGGGCTGCTTTAGCAATACGTAAATACATATTTAAAAAAAAAAAAAAAGCAGCTCCGCCTTCCGCCGAGATATACAGGGAAAACGGTGAGCTCAAATGTGTCTGTGCGCTAGAGCCTGGGGAAGCCACCGAGATCAGTTAGCCAAAAGGACGCAGGTCCTGCCAGCTGGGGTGGCGGCGCTGGCGGCATCTTTAGAAGTTCTGAGCTTTGCAGGGAACGTGAGGCCTAGGGTGGTCAGCCGGAGCATGTAGATTGGAGTCCGGGGTACTGAACTCCTTAGCTGATGCAGCAAGCTACGGTTCTGGGGGACACGACGGTTGGTGTTCGAGCTGAGCAGGGCTGTCTGTCCTGAGGCTCGACCTTCCAGAGTTCACTCTGGGGTTTCATCAGGAGTGAAGCCCGGGCGAGAGCCTCTGGGGACACTTTGAGGGAAACGCTAGGAGCAGATGGCAGAAGAAAGCGCCACGGGTGAAGTCCGTAAAAGCGGCACGCTGGCAGGGATAAGAGCAGAGGGGCTCTGGCAGCCTCGGGAGATTGTAGAGAAAGCCAGTGGATTAGAAAGGACTGAAACGAAGCCCGTGAGAACGGGAAACCCTCACTTGAGAACAGTGAGGCGCAGGTGGCCGGATGAGAGCGGGTGGCAAGCGTTAGAGCAGCCGGTGATGAGCCAAACGGGATGGGCTAGCAGCTGGGCAGCTCAGACGTGAAAGGGATAACAACGAGTTCTCCAGACCCGGTAGTGGTTTGCCCCTGGAGATTACCTAGTGAGGACTTTGGCAAATCAGCACCTTTCCTCGTGTCGGTTCCAAGCCCAGGGGCAGTAGTCCAGCAAATTTTACTACTGACATTTGTCTTTGAAAATGGATTTTATCTGCCGTTATGTCTTTGAATCTATGAACAAGTTTTACTTCTCCCTGGCAGCTCTTTTTGTGTCAGCACATGTTCACGGGCGCCTAGAGGATGAAGGAGTACACACGCACCTGCCATCTGCATCCTTGGGGACGGGCTTATATTTGTTCTGACGAGTTAGTTCGCTTAAGCATCACACTTGCCTCCCTGGTAGCATTTCCGCTTTAACCAAACGCCCTCTCTTTCTCTAAGTACGGCAGCGTTTCCGATTGTGACCAACTAGATTTTATAGTATTATAGGAAGAAATTTATTTTTTTATTATTTTTTTAAACATAGATGTGCATGGTCTGTCTCCTCTTTGTTTTTGATTTTTGTCTTTTTTTTTTTTTTTTTAAAGAGATTTCTCTTCCTTGCTTAGGGAAACCTCAAGAGTCCTGAGGACACCCCTACCCCCCCCCCCCGCCCAATTAATTTGACTGCCAGCAACAAATTAACCCTGAATCAGGTGAATCAAAAGTAACCCTGCCTAGGACCCCAGCAGAATACCTTTAGAGTTCCATATGGCTTTCTTCTAGGATGTTGAGGTGCAATCGTGAATGGCTTGGCTGGACTTTGAGTTAGGACATTTTGAAATCCCCATTATCTCATAGCTCTGGCATGACAGTTGGCGTTGCTTTCTGCCTGCGGAGTGCGCGCAGTGTTGTCAGAATTCATTTAACGTTCATAAGTGGCTTGTTCTGACCCAGCAGCCTGAGGATTTCCAGCGAGTAAGGTGAAGCAGGCTGTCTTAACTCACTGATCAAATGAGGGGAACATGACCCACTGGTTGCTCTACTTCTCAAACATTCAATATTTTATTATAGGGCTAACCCACTAGCCCTGTGGACTTTCTAGTTATTAATGTTATTGTATAGATCCTATCCTCAAAGATTCAGTGGTCTCTTGTAGAGCCAATCTTGTAGGGCCTACAATCTCAGTATATTAGAAGCAGACACAGGAGGATTGCCAAAAGGACTTTGAGTTCTAGGTCAGTCTGAGCTACAGAATGGACCATGTCCTGGGGGTAGGAGGGCAAGTGCCTTCAATGTAAGTACTCTGAAGTAGGTAGATTCCTGTGAGTCTGAGGCCAGCCTGATCTACATAGTGAGTCTCAGGTCAGCCAGGGTGACATAGTGAGACCCTGTCTCAAAAAAAAAAAAAAAAAAAAAAAAAAGTAACACATTTTAAAATGAAAATTAATGGGCTCTTAAAATACTCATGGCCCAGATTTCTATCACAGTTGTTCAGTTGTTATCAGTCACCTCTGCTTACCAGGATAATGAGAAGTTTAAATAAAGATGAAATTAAATTTGGATGGAGGTTGGGTTAAGAGACTTTTAATAGCTGGAACAGGAGCATTGCTGAAAATTAACCCCTCAAGACCAAAGATTCGATGCCTGGTTCCTTGCTTACATGCATTCCAACAATGGTGGAACTGATGCTGTGAACAGCTCCTCGAATGGCTGTTCTGAAAAACATAGACACCACCAGTGTGCTGGTGGATAGATTCTGAGCCAGCCATCGGTAGTTTGAGGAGACTGCTTAATATATGGATGAAGTCCAACAATTTTAGAAAGTTTTGGTAGGAGATGTTTTGCTTGTTGAGTACTTACAAACTCAGCACCCAGAGGCAGATTTTCTATGAAGCTAAAGAAAGAAAGAGGAAAAAAAATTGATACCAAATGATATCCTGCTATACTTACAGATCAGTGCCTTGCTCAGCAATATGCAAAAAGACTTCCTCTTGCAGTAGGAGGGAATAAATACAGAGGCCCACAGCCAGACATTAAGCAGAGAGTGAGAGACCTTCGAGAATACTCAAGCCTAAATGGGATGTCTCCATCAAATTCCTTTCCTCAGATCTCAGGGAACCCCAAAGGAAGAGGGGATAGAAAGTGTTAGAGCCAGAGGGGATGGAGGACACCAAGGAAGCAGGACCCTGTAAGTCAAGGGATCAAAGCTCAACTGAACTCACAGACACCGAAGCAGCCTGCACGGGGCCTCTGCGCTCATATTTATGATCTCTAGTTTAATGTTTTTATGCAATTCCCGAGTGTGTGAACAAGTGGGTCTCTGATTCCTGGGCTGATTCTGGGGGATCTTTTCCGTCTGTTGATTTATCTTGTCTAACTTTGATATGATAGTTTTTGTTTTATCTTATTATATTTTATTTTTTAAATGAATAAGTGAGTAAATAAATGAATAAAAACCTAGCCAGTAGGGTGAAGGTTAACAGCCGAACTATCATTTATACTTTGAGACTGTTGTTGCTTACTTATTTTAGAGTTTTGAGGCAGACTCTCACTATGTAGTCCAGTCTGCCCTGTAACTCTTTGTTTTGTCTGAGTCCCGGAGTCCTGGCAATATAGGTGTGAGCCACCACACTTGGCGGTAAATAATTTTTCAAAGTCTTTTTTTAAATGCCTGTAACTGTGTTGGAGGTCCATCATTCATCTATTACACTGAAATAGAAGCTTGCCTGTGGAGTTTCTGAGCCTGTTGTCTCAAGTCCTCTCCTCTTCATTTGGCAATGTTTGCTGTGCCTGGTACCCTGTCATCTCCCACTTATTCTCCAAGTGCTTGTCCCATTGCTGGGTTCACAATGGGCCTTTCTTTCTCTCTCTCTCTCTCTCTCTCTCTCTCTCTCTCTCTCTCTGTCTCTTTTTTATTTTAACTTTTTATTGATTTTGTTGTGAATTTTACATAATTCACCCCAATCCCACTTATCTCCCCTCCTTCATATCTGACCTCTGCCTTTGCCTTCATATCTGACCTCTGACCTCTGTCTTGTTGTGGAAGCTCTAGTGTGTCACACTACACACATCTTTGCTTTCACTTTGAGTAGCCACAAATTTGGCCGCAAGTTCGCTCACGGGCCCACAGTGTGGTGGGTGCTGCTGGGACTCTCCTTCCCAAAGCACTACAGATGACTCAGGGAAGTAACCTGAGTGGCTGAGGCAGAGATTATCATTCCATAAAGTGATAGCTTTCAATGAAAGGTGGAATAAAAACGTTTTAGGGAAAACCTGAGATGCACAGATAATGCCTTCTGCTCTGTGGACAGATTGGGATGTTGATGTTTTCATGGATTGTTTTATGGCACCTTAATGAGGTGATATGAGGAGAATGTAGCAGGAATATTAATTTTGAGTTAATTATTTTTTTTTTTTCAGAGGCGGGTTTGTGTGTGTGTGTGTGTGTGTGTGTGTGTGTGTGTGTGTGTGTATGTAACCCTGGCTGTCCTGGAACTTGCTCTGTAGACCAGTTCAGCCTTGAACTCACAGAGATCCGCCTGTCTCTGCCTCCTGAGGGCTGGGATTAGACACATGTGCCACCACCACCTGGCTTTGAGTTAATTCTTACACATTAGAAAAACATATATTTTTTAGAATATATTTTTAAATGCATGCATGCGCCTGTGCATCCATGAGTCTGTATGTGTTTGTGTGTGTGTGCCCGTGTGTGTATGCACTTGTGTAATGATTTAGGGTTCCGTTGCTATGAAGAGACACCATGACTAGGGCAACTCTGATAAAAGAAACCATTTATTTGTTCCTGGCTTACAGTTTCAGAGGCTTAGTCCATTATCATCATGGCGGGAAGTGTGGCAGCGTACAGGCAGACGTGGTGCTGGAGACAGAGCTGAGAGTTTTCTATCTTGATCCCCAGGCAGCAGAAGGAGACTGAATGTGTTTCACCCTGGTGGAACTTGAGCATAGGAGACCTCAAACAGTGACACACTTCCTCCGACAAGGTCACGCCTCCTAAAAGTGCCGCTTCCTATGAGCCAAGTATTCCAACACATGAGTCATGTGCCATTGCAGAGCATAGCCTGTGGGAGCAGGTTTTATCCTTCTAATCTGTAGCCTCTAAGGTACAAACTCAGGTCCTCAGTCTTGATAGCAAATGCCTTTAACTACCTATCTACCTGCCCTAGAGTTTTATTTAGTTCTGTTTATATGTATGATGTCTCTAGGGACATGTACATGCCGTGACACACATCTGGAGGTCAGAGGACAACAATGATAGGGATAAGGATTCTGGAAACCCGGAGTCCTAGCAGAGATGCTAGGATTAGGATCACTCACTGGTTTTTGTTTGGTGTTTTGTCTTTTTTTTCTTTTCCATTTTTTGGATGGAACTTCGTGTTGTGTCACAGGCTCGCTGTGAACTTTTAGGAATGTATCTTCTTGGGAGCCTAGGTACTGCCTTTCCCTCCTCCTCCCCTGGTAGCGCTGAGGAACTTGAATCCCTTCTGCCACAGGGTATGAACCTAGTGTGGAGACCTAGCACTTGGTGATGGGAGGAACAAAGGAGGAAGAGGGAGGAAAGAGCCCCATCCTCATCTCAGATCTTTGGATCACAGTCTTCATTTTGATTAAATTCCCAAGGTTTACACGTGCGCTGGAGTGCAGGGGAGCGCTGCTGCTCTGGGTGTTGGACCCGAAAGTCTATCTTACTGAGGCTGGAAGAGTGGATGCAAACCATCGTGTATAAGGCATCCTGCAATCCATCAGGGGACAGTCTCTTCACCACAGCAGAGAATTATCCTGCCCCATGACCTTGGGGCTGGCGGACAGCACATATTACTCTTGCAGAGGACCCAAGTTTGGTTCTTTGCAGTCATGGTGAGCTGCTCATACCTGCCTGGAACTCCAGCTCCAGAGGATCCAAGTCCCTCTTCTAGTCCCTGAGGGAACCTTCACTCGCCTGTATACACCCATACACAGGCATGCAAACATATACATGATTCAAACTAAGTGTAATATTAAAATAAGTAAATGGAGATAGGTGGTTTTCTGTGAGTTCAATGCCAGTCTGGTCCACGTAGCAAATTTCAGGCCACCCAGGGATATACACTGTGACCCTGTCTCAAAAAAAGAAAAGAAAAAAGAAAGAAAGAAAGAAAGAAAGAAAGAAAGAAAGAAAGAAAGAAAGAAAGAAAGAAAGAAAGAAAGAAACGACCAAAAAGGGCCTTGGAGCTGAGGATATGGTCTGGTGAATAGAGTATTTGCCTTGCATTTGTGGTACATTGCATTTGATTTCCTACATAGACTTTGATTATAAGACTTGTAATCCCGGAACTCTGGAAGTGAGGGCAGTAGGATCAGAAGTTCAAGGTCAGCTGGATGCAGTGATGCAGTGTAATCCCAGCACTTAGTCCCAGTGCTCAGGGAGGCAGAGGCAGGCAATCTCTGAGAGTTCAAGGCCAGCCTGGTCTACTAAGCGAGTCCAGGACAGCCAAGGCCACACAGAAAAAACCTATCTTGAAAAACAAACAAACAAATAAAACAAACAAAAATAATAATAAAAATAAAATCCAACCAAAAAGTCAACAAAAATATACAAAGTTGTCACTCTCTTTAAAAACCAAGTAAGGAACCCTGGTCTAGCTGCTGATCTCCTTACTCCCAGCCAGCGCATCATAGATGAGATGTTGCTGATTGCTGGGCCCTGTGCAGCTGCGAAACTTTCTCTTGGAACCTGAGAGAGAAACACCCATGAATCAGAAAGACCTGTGCTATGCACTACCATCTGGAGAGTCACTGGCTTTAGTCCCCAGGAGATACTGCGTGGCTTTCTAAACAAGTGACTGATGAGGCTGCCCTTGGGTGACCTGTGACCCCAGTCCTGCCTGCCACCAGTCAGCACCTGCTTGCCATTTCCTTATTTCATTCCTGAGAGTTGCCCAGGACTGCCTCCTAGCTCTCAGGGCCCAAGCAGGTTGTGCCAGGCCAGCTGTGCCACCTGGAGGACTGGGGGAAGAAATGCCAGGCTGCGGAAGGGGAACAGACATGGACATGCGGCACCTTACTTCTCCTGCACCCCCAGAGCCCCTGCTGCCACTTTTCTCCTTCAGAGCCTTTTGTTCTGCAGCCCCCTGTGTTCCACGGTCATGTTCTCTTGGCCTTCCTCCTCCTCCTTTTTTCATTAAATGTTGAGCTCTCTGTCCTCTTCACTTCCTTTTTCTTGTGAGACAAAGATGAACCTGAGTCGTGACCTGGATTAAGTGAATACACTGTGCATTGAGGCCTTCCCTCCAGTGTTTTCAAGTAGTATTATATCCATTAATGAACCATTGTTTATCTGCAGGGCCTCTGGCCAGCTAGACAAGGACTCCACCTCTGCTTTACATCCTTAGCCCATTAATCAGCATTTGTCAGAGTCCCCTTGAGATCTGCTACAGCTACTTTCACCTACTTTCTTGTTTTACTCCAATTTCTTTTCTGTGTCTCACCTCCTGCCTTCTTTACTAGAAGACGGATCACATTCTGCTACTTTTTAATTGACACCGCCTAAATAGATTGTTGATGATGGGTTTTGAAAACAAACTGAATTCATCATGGGGTCATCCCAAGAAAATGAAACCTCTTTGCAAACTGTGTGCCCCGTTTCTTTTTCATGATGTTCATCTCCCTTGCAAATGAGATGCTAGAGGAGAGGTCATGAGCAGCACCCAGCTGGCTGCAGAACACTCAGTCCCAGCATTTGGACTCAGGAGCCAGAGCTCTGGGCCTTGTGTCAGAGTGGAATGTGGCTTCTCAAGGCAGAGAAGCCTGTGTTTTTTCCAGCTGATCTGCTCCATAGGGCCTTAAGTTAGGAAAGCCAGGAGCCATTCCAGTTGTGAAAGGGGAGTGGCCCATGAGAGGATGCTACACAGGATCACCAGCTAGGACATCAAGGGAAGGCTTGCCACCTCCAACTGATTCCTAGCAATTATCTTGAGAAAATAATTTGGAGCTTAATTTTTCTTGTTGTGTTTTGAAGCAAGATGTCATGTAGCATAGCTGACTTTGAACTTATTATGAAGTTGAAGATGGTCTTGGACTTTTGGTTCTCCTGTCTATCTCCCACATGCTAAAAACATAGGTGTGCACTACTACACTTGTTTTTGTATAGTGTTGGAGACTGAACCCAGGGCTTCATGGATGCTAGGTACTAATCTACATCTTCAGGCCCCAGAGCTCAGTGAAGTCATGCTTGGGGTTCTGGGTACTTTGCCTATACCCAGTGTGTATTCTACCAAAGAGCTATAGTTCCCAATCTGAAAATATGCCAATCGAAAATGTACATGAACAAGAGGAAGAAACCCCGAGGTCAGGGTGCCCAGGAGGCGACCTCTTGTGCATATGTTTGTTTTTCCTAAGATCTTTCACTGTGTTGCCCAGGATGGCCCTGAGCTTCTGGGCTCAAGCAATTCTCCTGCCTCGGCCTCTCAAGTCACTGAGACTATAGGTGGTTTGATGATGCCAGCTGGTGCGATTTGCTACTATAATTACTAACTTAATGGTTGCTCAGACTATGTCCATCTTACTTAGTCCCCTCACCATCAATGGGTAGGTTTCTGGCTTTGTTTTGTTTTGTTTTTGTTTTTGTTTTTTGAGCTGGAGGAAGCATGAGGGGGCATTGAGACTTCACTCTGTATCCTGAACTGGCCTGGAACTCTTGGTGATCCACCTGCCTCAGCCTCCAACTGAGGGTAAATAGGAACAGAAGAAGACAACATGGTGAGACTTTAATAAAACTGAACTTCTAGCACAGGTCACAGTCTCAGACTGTGTGCTTCTTAGAAAGCTGAGCTTAGATCTATCATCTTGTTTTCTGAATGATTCTGATCTGCCATGGAATAGATACTCTTGTGTTTAAAGTGAGTTTCAGCTCCAGAAGGTCACACTCTGAGTATCACATCGGTGGGCTCACAACTTCCTGTAACTCCAGGAGATCCAATACCCTCTTCTGACCTCTGTGGGCACTGTACTCATGTCTGTGCGCGTGCACACACACACACACACACACACACACACACACCCCACACGCTTTTTAAAAAATCTTTTCTTCAAAGGCACTTAAGGTGCTTCCTGGTGGTAATGAAAAATTGCTTTTCGGGAATCAGTTGCTACTGCAAGCAACGTTGAGAACATTCTCTTCCATAACCCCTATCACAACATCCAAGGAAGAAGCCATTAATACACTTGTTTTGGTGCTTTGAAACAAGGTTTTGCCAAGTAGTCCAGGCGTCAAACTCGCTGGTCTCCTGCCTCAGCCTCCTAAAAACTGGAATCATATCACTTTTTCATTATTATATAATTTATTGTTGCAGATATAGGCACTGGGGTGCATGGAAGAAGGGTACATAGTTAGTGGCAAAGCCAGGATTTGAATCTTGGTGTTCTGGCTTTGAGAGATAGTCTCTACAGTATTGTCTTTTGTTTTGCTTTGTTTTTTTTGCTTTTCCTTCACAAATGAAGCTTGTCTTCTCTTTTCACTGTGATTGGAGCTATGAAAAAAGCTTGCAAAAATTTTTATAGTATTTAACAAATCACATAAGTAAATTTTATCTCTAAACTTCGAACTTGTACAGATAAGAGAAGATTTAACATTCATTCATTTATAATACAAAGATGGTTATCTTTGTCCTGTGTGTGTGTGTGTGTGTGTCTGTGGTTATATGCATGCCATGAGGTACTCATGTGCAGAGTCAAAGGACAACTCATAGGACTTAGTTTTCCCCTTTTCTATGTAGATCCCAGTCATCCATTCCAAATTGCCGGGTGTGGAGGAAGCACCCTTAGATGAGCTCTCTTGCTAGCCTTAGGCACAAGGTTTTACAAGGCGGTAGGTTGATTATACAATACTTTATTTTGTTTGTTTGTTGTTTATCTACTTTAGAGACAAGGTCTCATGTAGTGCTGGCTGTCCTGGAACTTACTATGTGGATCAGATTGGCCTTAAATTCACAAGGATTCTTCTACCTCTATCTTCCAAATGCTGCATCTAAAGGCATGCACCACCATGCCCTGACCAACACTTTATTACTATCATTTACTTATTTTAAGACAATATCTCACTAGAGAGCTCTGGCTGGCCTAGGACTTGCTATGTAGACCAGGCTGACCTTAAAACCCCCAATCGTCCACCCTCCTCTGCTCCTGAGTGCTGGGATTAAAGGTGTGTTTCACCGCACTTGGCATCCTCTCTGGATTTGTCTGTGGCTCCCAGTGCTTACTGTCCCTTACTGTAGCTGCCTGTGTCATAAGAGCACCAATCACACTGACGGAGGATGCATTCTGAAGACCTCATTCCGGGGAGATGGAGCATTCCATCGGCTGGGTCATTAGGGAAGTGTGTTTAGCTGGGGGACTGATAGAAGGGTATGAGTTGAATTGCTGTGCAGGGATTGGGACAGCATCTCCATTTCCACACTTCTGAAGCAGGAAGGGGTGGGTAGCCATCACAATTTTGAAGACATGTTTTCTGGGACTTTGATGTTTCCTCAGTTGGAAAGGGATGTGTTCTGAGAGCGCCCCTTTTGTTTCTACGTGTGGAACACAGCACTAGTGGCCTTGAATGACGTGTTCCTGTCAGAAAGCTTTTGGTGTCACATCAGCAGCATGACTTAGTGTGGAGAGCCAGCTTTGTGACATCCGTGACAGCAGTGTGACTTCAGCCTGCAAGCCTATGGGTGCATGGTACAGAAAAGCATTTCCTTTTTCTCTCCTTTTTATTTTTTGTTCTTAGCTGTCTGCTCATAGAGCCCAGGCTGGTCTTGAACCCTTGATCCTCCTGCTTCCACCTCCCAAGTGGTGGGATTACAGGTGCACATCACAAACCTGACCCTACTTTGAGCCTCTCTGAAGTCATTTGTTCTAGAACCCCCAAATGAATCAAATTACATAGTATTTAAGATTTGAGACTGGCTTATTTCATGCAGCCTAGCCCTCAGGGTCCCTTGAATTAACTGATTGCTGTTTTGAGGGCTTGTGAAGTCTGTGCTGACCATGGACTTCAGTGGACCTGCTCGGTCTCCCGAGTGCTGGGATTACAGGCAAGCTGTTCCTTTCTTTGTTGTCAGAGGAAGAGGATTTTCGGGACAGTCTCGCACTCTAACCCCAGCTGGCCTGGTATTTGTAGTAATCCCTTTTTCAGTGTCCTAAGGTTTGGAGTGGTTTTTTTTTTTTGAGGCTGAGCATCTTTATGCTGTGTTGCTTAGGAACCTTCCTTTCCCAGCCTCTCTATATAAGACCACATGCATTTATTTTGCCATGCTACTGTGTGCTTGAGCGTATGAGAGAGAGAGAGAGAGAGTGTGTGTGTGTGTGTGTGTGTGTGAAGGTCAGGGGAGAGCTTTCTGGAGTCAGTTCTCTCTAACACGTTGGTATTGAACTCACACTTGCTGTATAGTCCAGGCTGGCCTTGGCTGGGATTTCAGGTGTGTGCTACCAGACCAAAGCTCTTTCACTGCTTTCAAAACTGAATAAATGTGGGCTGCAATCCCAGGACTAGAAAAATAGTGAAGAGTTCATGGTATGCGCCAGCCAGGTTTTAAAATCCTCTCATCCTTCTGTGGCCACATGGGTTGCATCATGTTCTTGCCCTTGCTGTGGAGAGGCCTGAGCCATTTCTAAGGTCCCCAGGAGATGGGAAGAATTCTCTGTCCCCACCCTGAAGAGTTTAACCTTCCAGAAAGATGCACCCTGAAAAGATATATGATGTGAGCCCTCTCTCTACTCTAAGTGTCTAAGGGTCACAGAAACAGAGGCACAGACTGACAAGGTGGCTGCCTCTGGCTCCCGGGGCAGGGGAAGGGCTGTTCCACAAGAGTCCAGAGCCAACTTCAGATCCTGGCTCCATCATTCTCCCTGTCAGTTTGAGTGCACTGAGCTTTCGTTGGCAAGCTCAGTGTCCTTACCTGTATGACTTGGAGAATGCTACGTAGCTCACAGGAGGTTTAAACACGGAAACACAGACAGAGTTTAATAGACAACCTAGCAGGCAGTGTTGAGAATCAGGGAACAAAAATACTGTCTGGCTATTTGTAAGATTTGTTCTTATTTAACAAAACCAAAAATGTCAACACCTGTATTCTCTGCCTTTTTCTCTCTTTCTTTTTTTCTTTTTTCGTTTTTTGAAATAAGAGTCTTTCTGTGTAGTCCTGGCTTTCCTGGAATTTACTCTGTGGACCAGGCTGACCTCTAACTCACAGAGATCCATCTGCCTCTCCCTGCTGGGTGCTGCAACTAAGTACATGTGCTGCCATGCAGACCTTTGCTGCCATTTTTCAAGTGTTTTTGGTCTGTATTCCTCTATATGGATAGTTTCAGCTCAGCATCCTGTTTGTGAGACTCATTGTCAAAGTACAGAGACAAGATAGTAACTTTTGTCTGAGAGATCATTGATAATGAAAGCACATAGAGTCCCACTTTCTTATCACTGGGAAGATAGAGAAGGAGGAAGGAAAAAACCATCACCCAGACTGTTAATTTAGTGCCTCTAATTGAAGAGTTAGCTCCAAGCAGAGCAAGGAGAGTAGATGCCGGGGCTCAGTCTCTTTTTGAGTGACAAAGTGATTCAGGGCTGTTCTGTCAGTTAAGGATTTCATATGTGGATTATTTTAATTCCAGATGGCAAAAAAAACTCTTACTGTTCTAGTAATAATAACATCAATAGTTACTTTAGTGTGTGTGCTTGGGATTAAACGTGGCACCATGCATGTTTGACACAAGAACTTAAACACCCTCAAAAGCTTTCCCCTCAGCTACAAGACAGGCTTTAAAAACTACAAATAAAGTAAAATGAATAGAATGTTTTATGCCCAGATCTTAAGGTCCCCAAAGACAAGCAGGAGCTGGGCCACCTATGCAAGAGCAAAGAGCTTTATTCAGGCTTAAGCTTGGTCTCCACCGTCACCAATGCAGTGGATCAGAAAGGAGAGCCCTGAGCAGCTACATGGCAGGGTTTTTATTTGGGGTTTGAGCAAGAACCCGGAATTCCCAGCTTAGCAGTCACACAATTGGATGACATTCAGCAATGGCAAGCTTGTTACAGAGTGATTGGCTAACTGACATAACTAACATTGAGCGAGCTATCTATAGATCTCAGGAATGTTAGGTTGGTGGGCTGCCCAGGACAGATGCCCCACCCTGAGATAAGATACCTTCCCATTCTTGGGGTTACCTTCAGGATATTCCTTGGGTAGGGAATCTTATGGCCTTGTTCTGGGACTGATGACCGTTGGTGGGAAGGCATCAGGCCTGGTCCTTTCAAATGTATGAAAAAAAAATTTTTAATTAAAGAGCTCACCAAGGCATTTTAGAATGTAGATTTGGGAAACAATATCCCAACCTTCCTAATGTGGTTCCTCCTGTTGTGGTGACCCCCAACCATAAAATTATTAATAGCTGTAATTTTACTACTGTTATGAGTCATAATGTAAATATTTTTTGAGACAAAGGTCATGACACACAGCTTGAGAACTGCTGCTCTAGAACATTGCTTGTTTTATTCCTGTTTGTCTGTTGGGTGGGTGTTTCTTACCCAAGAGTGAGCTGACTTCAAGGCGATTGGATCCATTATCAGTGAGGAGAAGAAACAAAACAAAAAGGGCCCAACAATAGACTTTAAATGCATTTTGCACAGTCCTCTTTAAAAAGCATCTGAGGAGGGTGGGGGTGAACCAGGAATTTCCTCCTCCACCCAGACTGCTGCAAAGCTGTAAACTAATATTGTGAGAGAGAAGAAATACACTGGTCTCAACTTTCCCCCAGGGTAGCGCTCTGTGTTTTTGTTTACTAGGATTAAAGAATGCTAGGATGGTTTGTGCTTTAATTGGAAAATTTCTGAGTTTTGCTTAGGTCAAGGGAGGCTTCTTACATCCTCCTGGGAGCTCTTTCCACATCCACATGTTATCCTGGTGTTATCTTTCAATTAGCACCCTCTCCTGTCCTCCCTTCTTTTCATGCTCTTCTTTAAGAAAAAAAAAAAAAAATTAAAATGAACTCCCCCCCCCCAAAAAAAAAAGCAACAAAACAACCATAATTCACTGTGCAGCCTAAGCTATCCCAGAACTTGTGGCAACCCTCCTGCCTCAACTTCCTGATTAGCTCTGGTCAAGAGTTTTGTTTGAACTTTGCTCAGTCTCTGTGATGTTGGTAAGGTATGTTGTTCTGTCCTAAAATTTACTTTTTGTTGCTGTCATTAACAGTGAAAATGAGGGTGTCTGAGAGATGGTTTAGCAGTCACAGGGAATGCTTATTGATTGCTCTTGCAGAGCACTGGAGTATGGTTCCCCACACCCACATCATGAGGTTCATAATGGCACCACTCCAGCTCTAGGGGGATCTGCCTCTGCCATCTGTGGGCACTGCATTCATGAGCACATACATACCTACCACCCACCTCCCTCCACCACATAGTTAAAATAAAGAATAAACCTTTCTTAAAAGGTGAAAACGAAATTTATAGATTTTTGTTTATCTAAATTCTGATGCATTTATTTTGCCAAAAAATCTCATGACACTAGTGTGGTGGCCATCATTAAAGATCTCTCTTCCATGACTGTGGGCAAATGAGAATTTAACAAGTGAGCATTTCCCAGAATGGGTTTGATTTGCATCAGTGTTCCATAATCCTCTGTGGCTTTATACCTTGTTTAAATAAACTTTCACAATGAATTCGTTAAAAAGAATGAGGTCTCCAGCAGATTTCACTTGGCTGATTTTGTGTTTTATTCTTTTTACGTTTTGCTCATTAGGCATTTAAAGGGTAGCTGGGTATCCTGAAAAAGGAGGTTGCTAAATGCAATGACAGAGATATTGATAAGGTTTCACACTAGTTATGAGGTCATATGATCTCCCGGTCCCTGCTTACAGAGGTGGAGCTGAGGGCTTCTTCCTCCCTTCCTCCTTTTCTTTCTTCTTTTTCAAGACATTGTTTCTCTGTGTAGCCCTGGCTGCCCTGGAACTGCCTCTGTAGACCAGGCTGATCTCTTAGACCAGGCTGGCCTCAAACTCCTTCATCTCCCAAGTGCTGGGATTAAAGGTGTGCACCGCCTGGCGGGGGCCGAGGTCTTCTTAAAGTTGGAATTATTTTTTTATTTTTGGGATATTGTTGTTTTTGGTTGTTTTGCTTAGTTTTGTTTTGAAACAGAGTCTCACTGTGTAGCTCTGGCTGTCCTGGAATTCACTCTGTAGACCAAACTGTCCCTAGACTCACAGAGATCCTCCTGCCTCTGTCTCCTTAGTACTGGGATTAAAAGTGTACACCACTATGACTGACCAAGACTGGAGTTTCTTGAGGCTGGAAGAGGGCTCATTGAGTAAAGTTCCAGCCTGCACGAGAAACAGAGTTCAGCTCCTCAACACACCACAGAAACTCCAGTGTGGCAGTGCATGGCACACCTACAACCCTAGTGCTGAGAGGCTGGGGACAGGTTGGTCCCAGGGATCACTGGCCAGCCAGTTTAGCCAATCAGTAAACAATGGGTTCAGTAAAGTGGAGATGATTCATAGAGGAAGATGCCTAACAGCAGTTTCCAGCCTCTTCACACACATTCACACTCACAGATATGTATAGACACACACTCACTCACTAATATCAACATACACACGAATACACTGGAACACACACTCACTTTTGCCCACATAAACACACACACACCACACACATGCACTGTACACATACGCACACAACAATATCAACACACATGTGTGAAACACACACACCAATATCAACACACATACACAGCACGCACAAAACAAAAACAAACCACAAAATCAACTCCTTAAAAATAAACCAAACTAAACAATACCTTAATGAACTGGAGAGATGGCTCAGCAGTTACGAGCACTGATTGCTATCTTAGAGGGCTCAGGGCTCATTCTCTGAATTCACATTTGTCTGTAACTCAGTTCCAAGGAAGCTGACGCTCATTTATAATCCCAGCACCTGAAAGCGGATGCAGGAGGATCTTGGGTTTGAGCTCAGTTTGGTATGGGCTGCATGGCAACACTGTCTCAAGGAACAGAAGCGTATAAAGCAGGATGACACCTCAAGTGGCAGACACATACTTCGTTTTCAAAAAACTACTGGGCTGGATTGTTTTATGTCAAGTTGGAGCTGTCTGAATGGAGGGGACCTCACCTGGGGAGTGCTGCCATAAGATCGGCTGTGGGGCATTTTGCCACACACCCCACCCCCGCCCCCACCCTTGGTTCTTCGAGATAAGGTTTCTCTGTATTGCCCTGGCTATCCTGGGAACTCCATCTGTTGACCAAGCTGCCCTCAAACTCAGAGATCCCCTGCCCCTGCCTCTCGAGTGCTGGGCTTAAAGGTGTGTGCAACCGTCACCCGGCTGTAGGATGTTCTCTTAATTAGTGACTAAGTGGGGACTAGCCCATCATGGGTGGTACCATTCCTGGACTGGTATTCCTTTGTTCTATAAGAAAGCACACTGAGCGAGCAAGCTATGGGGAGCAAACCAGTCAGCAGCACCCGTCCATGGCCTCTAAAACCAGCTCCTGCTTCCAGGTTCCTCCCTGTTTCGCTCCTGTCCCAACCTTGATGCAATAGGATGTGGAACTGTAAGCAAAATAAACCCTTTCATCTCCAGCTTGCCTTTGGTTATGGTGCTTTATTGTAGCAATAGAAACCCTAACTAAGAGAATTACCTTTCTCCAGATTCAGCATCAAATGCATTGCCCTTTTTCTTTTTTTGTTAATGTTTTTTGTTTATGTTTGTTTCTGAGGCAGGGTCTCCCTCTGTAGCTCAGGCTGGCCTCTTACACTCAGCAGCCCTGCCTCGATTTCTCAAATATTGGAATTATAGGTATGAGCCACTGTGCCTGACTGAAATTGAGCTTTATCTCTAGAGATAAAGCTGCCACCACTTGAGAAGTGGTAGCTGCTCACATGCTTCAGTTTCCATGTGGTCTCACTTATCAGGAGGATGCAAGCACGATTTAGAGGTTTTGTGAGCATTTTACTTTGAATAAGTCATCAAGTGATTAGTTCTTCTTTCTTTCTTTTTTTTTTTTTATTGCCATTTGATTAAATCAAGGATGCCTTCTCTTTATTGCCCTGACTCATTCTGGGTGGCTGCTTGCTAAGTAACCGTGTGCCTGGAGAGGAAGGAGTTGGCAATTTCCCCGCCCAATGGGCGTCCTGTCAGGCTGCACAGAGGGAAGCATGCCATGGTGTCTTATTGAAGAGTGATGGGACAGTCCAGCATTCAGCCCACTGTGGGGATACTTTCACTCACCTCAGTGTATTCATCTTCCTGAGGCTGGACTTGCCAGCTCCACCTTGCACACAAAGAAGCAGCCCAGTGCGGTGACTCAGCCCTGTAAACCCAGCTCTTGAGATGTGAAGACAAGAAGCTAAGGCGGTTAAGGCCAGCCTGGACAGCAGGATACCCTGGGTAGGGAACCTTGAAGTCTGTTCAAGACACCCCCAAACCAAGTTCTCAGCACAAAGCAGATTTGTTTGCCCCAGAGGGACAGAGGGCAGGGATAAGGGATAAAGACAGGAGATAGAGGGTGAGGGAGGAGGGAAAGGGAACAAAGGAGAGGGGAGAATGAGAGTAAGGGAGAGGGGTAAGGAGTATTTGTCCTGGAGGACAAAGGACTGACTCCGGACCCTTTATAAAAGTAAAAAGGGGAAACCCCCGTGGTAGGAGAAGGTGTTTATTTGGGCATGTTAATTAAGTGAGCCAAACGGCCTTTTGATTGCTGGATTTCACCACTTTGATAGCTGGACAGGATAGGATGGGACAGGGCTAAGGTCTCAGCCTCAGGAAGAGGAATTGAATAGACCTTGGGGGCTAGCTTCAGGAATGTAATCTAATGGTTTTTTTAGCAAGGCAGAGGGAATGGGGGAGAAGGGCAAGGTCTGCTAAAGCCACCAAGCTTTGGCTGGCCAGGGTCCCTTCACCTGTCTAAAAAAAGGAAAAACAAAACAAACAAACTAAATTAAGAAAAAAAAAAAAAAAAAGATGTGAGTGGTTCAAGGTCACATACACCTGTCAAAATGCCAGAAGGATCCAGACCACCAGTTATGGGAAGTTTCCTTTCCTAGACTCCACTACCTAGCAGTCAGCAGCCATTTGGGCAATTCCCAAAGAATAATGACGAATTTTAGAATAATCATCGTTTAAATTGTTAAAAATGAAAAGAAGGTTCTTATCAATTCTTTGGTCTTTTCATTTTTACAGATAAGAGGAACAAGACACGCCACGTGCCACTGGGTCACTGTGATAGGCTGGGTGGTGGTGGCAAATCTGTTTCAAAGTTCAGTAAAGTAAGGGGGTTGGTTTGAACCCTATGCTCTGCTCAATAGCAGGCTAAAGAGAAGTTCCTGACCCTTGTTATAATGTACCCATCCATGTTCTTGAATTTTCAGCATGCTGCTGTTACGTTTTGCATCTCTCATTCTTTCTTTAAGAATTTAAAAAATTACATTTGTGTTTGGGGGAAGGGGTCAGAGAACAATTTACAAGAGTCAGTTCTCTCTTTACACTATGTGGTTCCCAGGAATTGAACTTGGGCCATCAAGCTTGGCAGCAAGTTCAAGTATCAAGAACCATCTCACTGGCTCCTTCCTTCTTTACTTACTTTTTTTTTTTTTTTCCCTTAAATAGTGTCTCTTGGAGTCCTAAATTGGCCTTGAACTTGTGACCTTGAATTTCTGGTGCCCACCAGCCTGGCTTTGGCTAAGCCTTTTGTTGGTTGTATTTTGAAAGAAGAAAAAAAGGGAAGACAGCATTTACGTAAAACTTAACTCACTCAACAACTTAATACATTAAGTGATAACACCTATCTTTCTGTGTACATTTTCAAGATTTATTTTGTTTCTGGAAAACCAAAGGTGTTTGTCATCTGTTTTAATTGCCTGCATCGTTTTAGCACTAGGCATCTTATTGGTATTGAAATGGAGACAAAGGCAGGAAATTGAAGAAATGGAAAAACTGAGAGGATAAATTCCGTGCAGTAAGACAGTGCCTCTCAGTAATGTTGTAACCTGGAAAGGGCAGGGCAGGGCAGGGCAGGGCGTTCAGATTCGGTCCTTGTTAGCTTTCTGTTGCTGGGATAAAGACCATGGTCCAGTCACAGCCCATCATAGAGGGAAGTCGGGGCAAGAACTGGAGGCAGGAGCTGAAGCAAAGGCGGTGGAGGAGTCCTGCTTCCTGGCTTGCTCCCCATGGCTTGCCTCAGCCTGCTTTCTTATAGAGCCCAGGACTGGCACCCCAAACAGTAGGCTGGGCCTCTCACAGCAATCATGAATCAAGAAACTTTCCCAAACACTTACCTACAGGCCAATCTGATTGAGGCAAATCCTCATTGGTTTCCTCTTCCCTGGTGGCTCTAGCTTGTGTCAAGTTGATAAGAAAAAATAACCAGATGCCATATTAAAAAATGGAAATCAATGTGTAGACATAGTGCTGTGTTCCTGACTCGTTTTTAGGTAGTTTCCAGAGACCTGGGGAATGGATTTGGAGGTGCTTACAGTGAAGATAAAACCATTTCTTTTCCTCTAACCTTGTGTTTGACCTCTCCTGGCTCCCTTCCCATACCTCTTTTTTTTTTTTTTTTTTTTTCCCTGCTCTGCCAGGGCAGGACTCCTCAGCTGCCTTTTAAAACCTGGCATTTACGTTATGCTCTGGGAATTTACCAAGTCAACTCTTGCTTCTGGTAAACAGCAACTCACAGCCAGGATGGCACCAAAGAGAAACAATGGAGTGGTTGCCATGGGATGTCAGCACTAAAAGGGGCTCAGTACAACACACCTCTTCTCCTTTACGTGGAGGATGGTCACATGATGGCCACATCCTCTCCAAAGACACTCAAGTAGATCTGCTTACTCTTTCTTGAGGTGGCGGGCCTACTCTGGACCATGCAAGAAATAAGCAGAACCCGAGGACCAAGTCACCAATGACAGAGTTCTCCAGCAGAGGACTGCTGCTGAACTTAGATCTTTCTAGACTCGAGGGTGATAGAATCAGCCGGTGGTGTCAGTTATAGAGAAGGAATAAAAACTGAAGATGGAACTAAGAGGAATAGCATGTCTTAGCCTTCTGACATCTTGAAGACTTAAGCTAAGGGTTTATTGAAAGAATGGAGCTGGGCCTGGAGGAGACATCGGTTTGAGTGAGATTTTGGAGCTGATCCTAGGATGAGAGTGTCCTGTTTAGGGGCAAAAATACTCCATCAGTGTGTGATGTGCTTGGAGGCACAATCTGTCCCTGTGAGGTAAAGGCCTTCAAGTACTGCCAGCCTTGATAATGCCAGATAGCCCCATTCTCCAACTGCCCTTGGGCGAGCTCACTCCACTTCCCTGTGACCTCAGCTCTTCTCTCAGCTACTCTACCCCTCAAGTTGGCTTCCTACTTAGATTCTACCCTACATCTCTTCTAATGTGGCACCTCAGAAGACCTTTCTCTCTTCCTGTGCTTAACTTTGCAATGCCAACTCCATTTTGAATCTCTGAAGGAATCACTCTTTTAGAAGATTGAAATCTGAGGCAAGGACTGAGAGGAGAGAGACACTAATTTCTGGACAGTTCACTCAGCATCTAACACCCACTGCAGAGTGGTGCCTAAGGAAAGGTTTCCACTCTTGGGCCTGCCAGGTACAAGAAAGGAAAATTACAATCGGCTCTGTCTTTCTCTTGTAATGACCTCACCATAAATTCCAAAGCACAAGGAGACTCCAGCACTCAGCCCTGAGGTCTCTATCTGTGAGTCCATCTTGACCTGCAGTGCTCTGTGCAGGAGTACGTCATCGCTGGCCTTGTCTCCCAGGAAGCACAGCCTTCAGGAAAGAAGACGCTTAAATAACCAGCAGGCTGTTCTCCCATGGCGAGGTCCTCTGAGCTGAGACCTGTGCAGTGGGGCTCCTGACCTGAACTGGGCACTGTTAGGGCTGCTATGAGTTTGACATGGATGCCCCATGTGGGCCTATGACACTTTTTAGATCACTTTCTAGGTGATCCGGTCTTTGGGTAGAGTGATCCTAGTTTGTTCATAATCTCAGTTAAAAAGGTTTGGCTAAAAGAATAAATGAAAAAGTTCAAGAATACAGTCTAGTTGCCTGCTCCAAGGATAGTACCAGAGGACAAGTCACATGTATTTTAATGGTATACCCAGGGGTGAAAGGTTACACATCTGAATGTCACCTCATCTGCAATGTATGCAGATAAAAGTTATCTTTTTATAATGTGTTTAATATAGGATTTCTCTCCCTGAGTCTTTCCTGAAAACTTGTTTTAGGGGTACTGTACTTCTTCGTTTTATTGTTTGGTTTTCAAGACAAGGTTTCTCTGCTCTCTGTGTAGTCCTTGCTGTCCTGGAACTTGATCTGTAGACCAGGCTGGCCTCTGGCTCAGAGGTCTGCCTGCCTCTGTCTCCCGAGCGCTGGAATTAAAGATGGTAATGCGCTTCTTGAAAAGGGTTGAGCAAATACATTTTGGGATTTATTGGTTTTGCCCTCCTTTTTGTTAAAAAAAAAATTATTTATTTTTATGTGCATTGGTATTTTGCCTACGTATGTCTGTGTAAGTGTGTCAGATGTCCCTGGAATGGAGTTACAGACAGTTGTGAGCTGCCATGTGGGTGCTGGGAATTGAATCCAGGTCCCCTGGAAGAATAGCCACTGCTCTTAACTGCTGAACTTTGTTTGCTTTAATTCATTATTATTTTTTATGTTTTGGTTGTTTGAGACAGGGTTTCTCTGTGTAGCCTTGGCTGTTCTGGACTCGTTTGGTGGACCAGGCTGTCCTCAAACTCACAGAGATCCACCTGCCTCTGCCTTCCTGAGTGCTGGGATTACAGGCATGCGCCACTGCACCCGGCTTGATTGCTACTTTAAATAAGTTTTTAAGGGCTGTTTTATATTTTATTTTATTATGTCTTAAATTTTATTTATTTACTTTTTGCACGGGTTTTTGCTGGAATGTCTGAGGTGGCACACTCTCCTGGGACTGGAGCTGTAAACAGCTGTGAGCCGCCATGTGCGTGAGGGAAACTGAGCACACCAGATCTCATTATAGATGGTTGTTAGCCACCGTGTGGTTGCTGGGAACTGAAGAAGCTGAGGGGGTCATCCCTGTCATAAGCCTCTGGAAGAGCAGGTAATGCTAGTAACCACCGAGCCTCCATCCTTGTTTTCTTATTTTTTAAGTGTGGTTTTCGTTTTTTTTTAAAGATTTATTTATATTATTATGTATACAATGTTCTGCCTGCATGTACCCCTGACACCAGAAGAGGACACCAGATCTCATTATAGATGGTTGTGAGCTATCGTGTGGTTGCTGGGAATTGAACTCAGGGCTTCTGGAAGAGCAAGCAGTGGTCTTAACCTCTGAGCCATCTCTCCAGCCCATTTTCTTATTTTTAATGTGAGTGTTTGTGCATGTCCTCACGTGCGTAGACATGGATACGGTGCCCTCAGGAGCCAGAAGAAGGTATTGGATCCTCTGGAGTTGGAGTTACAGGCAGTTATGAACTTCCTGATGTAGGTGCTAGAAAATACACTTGGAAGATAAAACCTGGAAATAAACTTGGATCCTCATCTTTCCAACCCTACTTGTAAAATTTTCTGTCTTTTGTATTATTTTAAACTAGGGACAATCAATGAAATAGCTGGTCTGTGATGTTCAAAGGTTATGAGCAGTAAAAGAAGATCAAGAAAGTGTTCCACACTGGAAGAGATTAATGATATGAGACCTACATGGCACCTAGGACCTTGAATTGAATCGTTTTGTATGGAGTCTGTGCTTTAGGAACTAGAATTTAATCAAGTTTGAGGCTGGCTTTGTTTTTTTAGGAACTATTCACTGAATAAAAACAATGGGGCATTATGTCTACAATAGACTCAGAAAAATATTTATGTACATGCCATATATTAATTCTAATTTTAAAATTAATTAGTCTCTGAGACAGGGTCTCATATGTTCCAGGCTAACCTCTAACTCACTATGTAGCCAAGGATGACTGAATTTCTGATCCTCCTGCCTCCACTTCCTCAGTGCTGGGATTGCAGGTATGTGTTATCATGCTATCCTGGTTTATGAGAAGCTGAGGATTAAAACCCTGGGCTTCATGCTAGGCAAAGACTCTGTCAATTGAGCTACTCCCTGGGAAAATTCTAATTTTTAAGAGTTGTAAATTGGTAAAGAAAAAAACACATACTACTATAAAAAATATAGTACTGGGCTGGAGAGATGGCTCAGCAGTTAAGAGCACTGACTGTTCTTTCAGAGGACCCGAGTTCACATCCTAGCACCCATATGGTAGCTGACTACTGTCTGTAGCCCCAGCATCTGACACCCTCACACAGGCATACATATAAGCAAACAACCAATGCACATAAAAGAATAAGAAGAAAGAAAGAAAGAGAGAAAGAAAGAAAGAGAGTTGCAGTATTCTCCTGTCTTAGTTGGGGTTTTTATAGCTGTGAAGAGACACCATGACCACAGCAACTCTTCTAAAGGGAAACATTTAATTGAGGCTAGCTTACAGTTCAGAGGTGTAGTCCATTACTCCGTCACGGTGGGAAGCATGACAGCACTCAGGCAGACATGGTGCTGGAGAAGGAGCTGAGACCTCTACATCTGGACTGGAAGGCAGCAGGAAGTGAATGTCACACTGGATGTACCTAAGCATCTGGGACCTCAAAGCACCGACACCACCCTCCCCAGTGACACACTTCCTCCAACAAAGCCATACCTACTCCAAAAGGCCACAACTCCTAATAGTGCCACTCCCTATAAGCCTACGTGGCCATTTTTATTCAAACCACCAAATCTTCTGACTGTTGGCATCTGTCAGTTGAACATCTTGGTAAGACCCCCCCCCACCCCCTGGAAGAAGCTGAGGGGGGTCATCCCTGTCATA
>NW_026592262.1:0-4547 GCF_907164565.1 Psammomys obesus | reverse complement strand
CCTTGCAGCCCCCACAGGAGCCACAGCCTCCCTTGCAGCCCCCACAGCTGGAGCAGGAGCAGGTGGGCACACAGCAGCACACAGGCTTGCAGCAGCAGGAGCCACAGGAGCCACAGCCCCCACAGCTGGAGCCACAGCCTCCAGAACAGCCACAGCAGCTCATGGTTCTGGTGTTGGGTTGAGGATGGAGTAGGTCAGAGGAGCAGGTGGAGAGGGAAGATGTGCAGTGTGGAGCCTCCTGAGCCTGGGCCTTTATATCCCTGCCCAGGTCAGGTGTGAGGCTGCATGTGGTCACTTCCTGGTTCCTGTTTGTGCCATTTTTAGGACCACTTTCTTTTGTTTTTCTGCAGTCATCATCCCCTCATGCACCACCCATTTGGTATTTGGCTTTTTGTTGCCTGTTAAGTCCAACTCTAGTGCTGAATTTGTGTCCAGAGTGGATCAAGGCCCCCATTGGTAATGTACAAGGCTCATTTTGGTAAAATACAAACTTACATTTGAGTAATTAATTTTTTTGCTTGTATGTGCATGTAATATATCTGTGTGTGTATTGTGTATGTATGCATGCATGTGTACATGTGTGGGAATGCATTCAGGAGTGTGCATGCTTTTGGCCAGAGGCTACTGGCAGGTGTCTTCCTCAATCACCCTACCGCATATATTGAGGCAATGTTTCCTGCGGCAACCAGAAGTCACTATTCTGATTATTACATTTAGCCAGCTTGCTGGGGATTCCGTCTCTGCCTTTGCTTTGCTGGATTGTAGGTGGACTGCCCTGCTCACCCTGCAAAGTTCTCTCCTCTCTCTCTTTTTCTCTCAATGTGTGTGTGTCTGTGTGTGTCTCTCCAGGGGTATATATGTGCATATGCAGAGGTCAATCTGGGTATCATTTATCAGGAGCTGTCCACCTTGTTTTTGAGGCGGGGTCTCTCATTGGCCTGGGACTCTCCTATTAGGCTATGTTAGCTGAGTGTGCCCTGAGATACTGCTGCATTCACCTCCCCCGTGCTGTAGTTAAATGTCACTATACCAGGCTTTTAAGGTGGTTTTGGGGAATCAAACTTGGGTCCTCATACCCATGAGCCAAGCGCTTTACCAACGGTTATCTCTTAAACCCCAAGTTCTATTTTTTCTTTAATTTTTTTCCAAGTTCTATTTTTAATTCTAATAATTTACTGGCAGAGCCTCTTTTTGTTTTTCCTTTGACAGTTATTTTTTGAGTGAAAAATTGAGGGCATTTGTTCACTTTTAATCTTTGTAAGATCTGTTTGTGGTTGAGACCTGGACGGTGTCCCACAGGCACAATGGCAGCGTTGCCTTATTCCTGGTTTTGCAGGTAACATGTCTAACATTCACAAGGGAAATGGTTATTGTACCTCCTGGGTGGGACATTTTTATCAGTTTAAGGGAGGTCCCTTTTGTCTCTAAGTTACTGACCATTTTCCTTTGTCCTCAAAGGGTGAGAACTTCACTGGGTGGCTCTCTGTACCCCAGCATCCCCTTTCACTTAGTATGGTGAACTATAGATAGACTTTAAAGTGTGGATAACCCTTGTCCTACGGACTTACATGGTACCAAGGCTAGTACCATTTGCATGTTGTATTACTGGTCCATAAATAACTTTGGGGGGCAGTTAGATAGGGTCTATGTAGCTCAGGCTTGCCCCAAGTTGTGATATACTTGCCTCTACCTCCTGAGTGAAGGGATTATTGTGTGTACCACATACCAATTGAGGGTTTTTTTTTTTTTTTTTTTTAATTTTGGTTTGGTTTCATATGTGTCAAGCTGGCTTTGCTGACATATGGTTTTTTGTTTTTTTTTGAGAAACCTTCTTTATCAGATTGCTCTGTGGTTCCGATTCCTCCTGCTGCCTTCAGTACCCAGTGTACACAAACCCCATGTAAGAAGATGGACCCGCTCTTAAATTGTCTACTTCTGGAGAAGTTTGTACAGGACAGGAGTTACTCAGTCCGGGGTTGTTTTGTGGAACTTGCTCTTGGGTGTTGTGTCTAGCAGTGCATATAGTGGCGGTGCGACAGTTTCCATTAAGTTTTGGTAGCAAATCTTTTCTTGTTTTGCTCTCTCTCTTCTTGTTCTTCAGGTGCTACCTACCTTTTATTTTTTATTTTTTGTCTTTCTTTGTTTGTCTTTTGTTTTTCGAAACAAGGTTTTTTTTTTTTTTTTTTTTTTTTTTTTTTTTTTTTTTTTTTTTTTTTGTGTAGCCTTGGCTGTCCCGAAACTCATTCTGTAGACCAGGCTGACTTCAAACTCATAAAGATCCTCCTGCCTCTGGCTCCTGAGTGCTGGGATTAAAGGCCTGTGCCACCACCGCTGGCCCTTTTATGTTTTTTTTTTTTTTTTGAGACAGGCTTGAAACTCAATGATTCAGCTAGGCTGACTGGCCAGTGAGCTCCAGGGAGGACCTGGCCATCTCCAACACACCAGCACCAGGATTGCAGGTACACGCCATGGTACTTGTCTTTTTATGTGATTTCTGGGGACTGAACTCAGATTCTTATGTTTGTGTAGTGTTTTACCAACTACTGAGTCATCTCCTGGCCTGCTCTGTTTCTTTTTTCTTTTCTCTTTTGAACTTATAATTATTTTTTATATTATTTATTTGATTTGTATGAGTATTTTGCCTGTGTATTAGTCAGGATTTTCTAAGAAAAGAGAACTGATAGAATGAATCTCTATAGAGTGGTCTCACTATTCCAACAGTGGCTGTCTCCTGACAGAAATCCCAAGAATCCAGTATTTGTTCAGTCCACGAGGGTGGATGTCTGAGCTGGTCTGTAGTATATGTTAGAATCCCCAAGAAGTAGGCTCTAATGTGAGTGAAGGATTGGACTTGCCATCGAGAACAAGGGCAAATAGGCAAAGAGCAAATGCTTTCTTTCTCCATGTCCCACTACAAAGCCCATTCCATAGGCTACCACCAGAAGATGTGGCCCCAGAGTTAACCAGGATCTTGCCACCTCAAAAGATCTGGATTTGGGATCTGGATTTTCACTTCAAGTGATTCAATCAAGATAATTCCCTTGCTGGGCCCAGTGGCATCCACTGTAATCCCAACACTCAGAGAGGCAGAGGCAGAGGCAGGCGGATCTCTGTGAATTTGAGGCCAGCCTGGTCTACAAAGTGAGTCCAGGACAGCCAAGGCTACACAGAGAAACTCTGTCCGGAAAAACCGAAAAAGGAAAAGAAAGAAAAAAAGAAGATAACTCCCTCACAGATGCATCCAACTGCTTGGGTTTTAGTTAATTCCAGATGTAGTCAAGCTGATACCCAAGAACACCATTACAGCCTACATGAGGGTATGTGCACAGTGTGTGTGCCTGGTGCCAGCAGAGTTCAAAAGAAGTCATCTGATCCTCTGAATCTGGAGTTAGGGGTAGCTGTGGATTCTGGGAACGAACCCCAGGTCCTCTAAAAGACAGCAAGTGCGCTTAACCTCTAGCCATCCCCTTGATCTGTTTCTTTTAAAGATGACATTCCATGTATTCTAATCTCCTTTCCTTTCTTTACATTTTCGTGTGTGTGTGTGCGCGTGCGCTATAGCACGTTATGTGGAAGGGTTGAAGGAACAACTTACATGGAGTTGGTGCTTACTTGTTACGGCAGCAGTAAAGAAACAGAAATCTCAGAAATCTCACTGGGTGCAGTGGCACACACCTTTAATCCCAGCTCTTGGGAAGCAGAGGCAGACAATTGGATCACTCTGAGTTTGAGGCCAGCCTGGTCTACAAAGCCAGTCCAGGACAGCCAAGGCTACACAGAGAAACCCTGTTTCAAAAAACCAATAAATAAATAAATAAATAAACAAATAAATAAATAAATAAATATAGGTAGATAGAAAGGCGTCTGGAGAGATGGCTCAGAGGTTAAGAGCACTGATTGCTCTTCCAGAGGTCCTGAGTTCAATTCCCAGCAACCACATGGTGGCTCACAACCATCTGTAGTGAGATCTGGTACCCTCTTCCGGCGTGCAGGCATACATGCCAACAGAACACTGTATACATAATAGATAAATAAACAAATAAATCTTTAGAAAGAAAGAAAAAGAAGGAAGGAAGGAAGGAAGGAAGGAAGGAAGGAAGGAAGAAAGAAAGAAAGAAAGAAAGAAAGAACCCCAGAGATCTCAGGGACTGGAGAGATGGCGCAATTGTTAAGGGCACTTTCTGCAGCCAGGCAGTGGTGGTTCACACTTTTAATCCCAGCACTCAGGAGGAAGAAGCAGGCTGTGAGTTAGAGGCCAGCCTGGTTGACATAGCTAGTTCCAGGACAGCCAAGGCTACACAGTGAAACCCAGCCTCAAAAAAACAAATCAAAGACAAAATAAAAACAACAATTATAAACAAAAACCAAACATACAAAAAACAACACTTGCAGCTTTTGCAAAGGACTTGAGTTCAGTTTCGACCACTAATGTCAGGTACTCACATCTGCCAGTAACTCTAGCTCCAGGGGATCTGACACCTTCTTCTGGCCACCAAAGGTGTGTGTGTGTGTGTGTGTGTGTGTGTGTGTACATAAATAAAAAAAAT